>NC_054563.1:4473298-4698298 GCF_017654505.1 Polyodon spathula
GGGAGATGAAGATTCATACTATGAAACTTAACACTAGACGTGGCTGTCTGGCTTTCTGTGTTGACTAACCTACAGTTTAAAACAAGCAAGATTAGGGACACCCCTTTTCAATTCTAAAAAACAACAGGATGAGTCTGTACCACAAAGTGAAACCCCTCCTGCGCTGCGATGGTCTGCAGGATTTTGGAAGAGACTGTGGTTGCCAGCATGTGAACTCTCTTGACGTCAGCTGGGTCTGGATGCTTTTCCTTCCAGCAGGCCAACAGCCACCACCCGAGGAGAGCTGCCAACTCATTACCTGTGAACACTTTCCAACGACCGCTGGAAACCAAGCAGCACAAACAGCCACATTAGAGTTTTTATTAAAAAAAAAAAAAAATGAAAACAGACGACAACCAAAGATTGCAGATTTCCGTGAAGAATATACAGTAGAAGCCCAAAGCCAACAAATGCATGGGAAGAATTGTCCATAATTGCCCCAGGTTTTACCATGCGTCTTTAATATATGTGAACCTTTACAAAAGACCACATTTTTCAATGTAAAAATAGTAAAGGCTAAAACTGCTATGAAATGTTAGGAGGTGCGTGAGAAACAACCACTTTTAGAATAAAAAGAAGCTCTGCTTGATCTACTTTTCATATTCTTTCTAGATACCCACTTCTCTTTGTATGACACTTCTCTTTGTATTCTTTATAATAAGGAAATAAATTCACCACTCGATGGCCAAAAGTTTTGTATCACCTATAATTTAGATAATGAAGTAAACCAGAGTAGTACAGTATTTCCTGTTAGATTTTGAAATGTCACATTTGTCAACTGTCAGTTTTTCGTTAAGTATATGGAAACTGCAAAGCAGTTTGTAAACAAATATGTTAAAGTAGCATTATTCAGCAGGTTCCACTTGACTTTATGGAGCAAAATGTATTCATTATATAGGGTAATGCAACACATTATGCCCTAGCTGTATACAAACAGCAGTGATCAGTGAATTGTAAACTTATTTTAACAGACTTCAACAACTTAATGCACGTTTTCATGTTCAAAAGCAATTGACTTGTGGCTCCTCAGATATAGCACACCTCTTATATTACTCCTCTAACTGAATGATGGAGACTGTGCTGATCTGCTGTGTGGCTCCAACACCAACTAAATCCCGAACATACTGATACACCCCTCTTAAGTCTTAACCAGTTTGTCTCCTTATATGGATGCTTATTAGTATTTAACAGTTTCATTTTACTGGCAATGTAAATTCCCACCATAAGCCATTTAAGGTTACAGAACATCCAAAATGCATCTGCATCACTACCTCAGAACAGCTCTTTGACAATTATTATGTAATTTTAAATGAAAAGAAAAACAGCCAACCGTCCATACTGGCCTGGAAAACAAGGGCAACTCCAAATCACACAGACACTGTACACCTATATCTAAGGCTACTTTAGATGGATTTTGGTACGCTGACCATACCGACCACACAAAATGAAACCACAACGACTTGAAAAAAACAAATCTGAGCACTTACTTCTCATACTGCTCTGCTACTGCCAATCTGTCAGCATCTGGGTCTGTTGCTAGGACAACCCTGGCACCCTCTTTTTCTGCCAGTCTAAGTGCCAGCTCCTTAGAAAATAAACAGGAGGAAAAACGTTAATGGGTATCTTTGAAATTAAAAGACTATTTTATGCTAGCTTCGCTGGCCTGTTATCTCATGTTCTTTGGAAATCATGTAATATTTTGACCTTTCAACTCTGTTTCATGGTATAGTATAGAAACAGCTGCAGTCAAAAGAGCTGAAAGGTCACAATACCACGTATCTACATGCCCTTTAAGAATTTCATTTTGAAAATGTATTTCAAATGGGGTTTTTTTATGCTGAATACAAGAACAAGACAAGGCCTCACCAAGACCGACTCGCCTTCCTCAGGATTAGGGCATCGGACGGTAGAAAAGTCAGGATCTGGGTCCTTCTGCTCTTGAACTGGAATGGGGGCTGCAAACCCAAATGCTTTGAAGGCCAGCTGCACATAGTCGTGCCCAACTCCATGAAAAGCTGTGTGCACAAACCTTAAAGAGGTCTTTGCGTTGAGATCTCTAAAAGAAATATAAGAATGATTGCTAATCATGGCAGAAATTCTAAAAAATATCCTTGCAAAATGAACCACCTTTTTTTTGTACCTGTGAAAACAAACAGCTTTTAAGTCTTCTATATAGCTTTTGCAGATTTCATCCAGGGGATCACTCCTCAGAGGACTTCCATCAGCTATGTTCTCATTCCAGGATCCATCCCAAGGCTCTAAACTCTCTTCTATGCATTTCAGGATCTCTTTGTCATGAGGAGAGGTTATCTGAGCTCCATTCTCCCAGTACACCTATAATAGTAATAATATTATCATCACCTGCATATCTTATTATTCAGATCTAAAAATTAAGGTTGTCGTCAGTGGCCCTTTAAGAAAGAACATGAAACAGAAGGTTAAGTTAAAAGCTCCTACATGAACCTTAGTTAAAATTTAGCACCAGGGTGCTTTGTGAACATGGCCCACTAAGTTAGATTGTGTTTATCAAGTCTGCCATGCAGAAACTGTTGACACAAACTAGTCTTAACCCCAGAACATCCATTTAGTTTTTTAGTATCCACACCAGTTCCAAAACGAACAACGCTTACTGGGAGAACTCCATCCCTCATAAAGTCGGACACTGGTCTGCCCAGTCATTATATCTCAAGACAAACAAGGCTCTATGGGATCAACTTGGCCAGCACCTTGAGTCAAGGCAATTTAACCTGCAATGCACTGAAATCACAGCATGCATGGCAGACCCAGGTTCCCCAGGAGATTTCCCAGCATCTTTTGCAATCTGGTATAAAATAAGATCCCCAGATCGAAAGAAAATATACACATTTTAGGAACAGGCAGGTGTAATTCATTCCACGCGTGCAGCTCTCACACAGTTCTTGAAAACCATGCATGCAATACTGCTGCTGTGGGAATTGCTCATTGTCTCTTAAAGACGAGAGAAGGTTCACCTTGTACCCATTGTCCTGTTTTGGGTTATGTGATGCTGTGATCATAACACCGGCAGTAGCTTTCATCTGCTTCACTGCATAGGGCTGCAAACAAATGAGAAACAGCAAAATGGTACATATTAAAACCTCAATATTTGCACATTTACATGTGAAAAACTCCAAGTGGAGCTTTGACAGTAAAGCACTCTCATTCGACAGCAACAGCTCTAAAACCCCAGAGCTAACTACTAAAATTTAGCTTGAATGTTCAGATTTGTTAAGAAGCAGTTAAGAAGGCATTTAACAAGGGGATTCATCAACAGAGTGCATTTCCCTGTGCTTTCTGTGTTGATAACTTCATCGAACTAACTTAGTCAAGAATAGTTGTATGCTGTAGATTATAATGCAATTAGTCCTAAATTCTAAAATAGGGTCAGATTTATCAAGGTATTTTCTTTACAGTTCTATTTACCCTATTTTATGTGAAAGGGAAAAAACTGTTAGTTACAAATCGGATAAAAGGCGACCAACAAACTTTTTGTTAGAAAAGACTTTACCTAAAGGCTAGGAGTTCAGAAATATGAGAATTTACTGCTGGCCGAGCCTATTTATTCCCCAGCAGGATCTATACATGTCCAACTAAATAAGCCCTTTAGAGGGAGCCAGTGAGTGACAGAGTGCTCCTTTTAGATCACAGACAGACATGCCAGGGAGAAAAGCTGGGCCCTGCAAGTCCAAAGGGTGTCTGCTACGCACCAACCACTGCAACACCAAAAATGAAAACAGCAATACTGAAAGAGACAAAATCACGTCAGACTGCGAGCAGAACACAGGCCCTCACCTTCACCTCGCACCAATAAAGCTATACTGTATGCAGCACTACTGCCAACAGCATGGCTGCTGAATTTACAAGAAGTGCATTTCATATAACGTCAAAGTTTATTTTTTATATACTCGATGAAGATCCAGCTTTGGTGAAGGGTTAGAAAGACATGCTGCGGCATTATCCAAGAGAGAATCCCCTTTTCATTTTGCTTTCTTCATTGTCAGATTCCATAAGTGGGCTCATTACCAAATGTCATTCACTGTCTCTCAAAAGACAGTACATCGTAATAAATAAAATAAAAAAAGGCTTGATCTTTCAGCTAACTACGAAAGGTTCTGTAAATATGTATTTTGTGTTGTACTTCATTAATTAATATTAGTAACTGCAAAACATAACTGTACAAGTTAAATTTAACTTGAAATGTGTGTATATTACTTACCACAAATGGTGTAGGAACATATGTGGAGAACAGATAGACAGGGACTCCCTTAGAAAGAAGAACGGCAGCTGCAAGCTTTGCTAGCCTGAAAAAAATGGAGAGATAAAGTTATGCACCCTCTAGAAAGTACAATTATGAACTTTCAGCACTAAGTAATTTTGCAAAAACCCTACTAATGAATTAGTTTCAGTGACTTATGCCGAGCTGATACAAGCATTATATAGGGGCATACCTGAGTTAACTGCTTCTGCTGTTGGGAGTTATATTACTCCCATGCCAAGAGGACAAGCATTTCAAATGCAGTCTCCTACTGCAGAGCATCAGACAGCACTGCTATACTTCAAAGCACATACACAAGTTGTTATAAGCAGTCATTACGTCAGGCTGAATTATTAGACAGAGAAACAGTCCCTGCTCATTTTGCTGATTTGGGCGAGCCACAGCCAATGCAAAGCTCCGTGTGGAATCCCCGGCAAAGATCAGCGACCTCGCACAGCCAGGGTGTGACTCTGCACTCCATTGACTGCATGACTTATTCTGCAAACCACATAGCAACTCAGGGACCCTTAGCTGCACTGAAGAAATCCAAACTATACACCCAAAGACTGATCACAGATAGTGTCTGAAACTGGCAATGTGAGTGACTCAAAAATGTGCAGGTCAAATATTAAGAAGCGACTGATTGCAAATAACGGCTACTGCGAACTGCGAAGTTGACAACTTTATTCTCCTAAGACTTAAGTAATTTAGCAAACATTCCATTTTCAAAATATGCCATCTCTAGCCCTTGAAAACAAAAAATTAGTAATTAAATGTAAGTCTAGATCAGTGGTCCTCAAAGTAATTTGGGCACTGGCATAAATTGATCTTACTTGGCTGTTTGCGGGCACGCTGACTACTGCATAGGTTCTTATCTTACACAGTGCCTTCTCGTGACTATATAATATAGCGATAGAAAATTACATTCTAACTACTGAAATGTATTGTTTTTCTCAGTAACAGTCGGCGAAATTCAGTGCTTACCCGGCATATTAACACCCCGCCTCTGCTCACAAATGATTGGACATCTGTCAGACCTTTCACTTTCCCATTGGCTACTCACTCTCCTTTTCAATTTTCATGCAGAATACCGTGAACGGCCTCTGCTTGCTTAGGATTGGACAGCTACGTAAAACTTGACAGATATTTGACTCTCCTACTGGTTAAACTTACCGTCGGTACCTGCACCTGAAACAGACACAGTTTATGTCCCACCCAGCTAATTTATGATTGGGCTACCGCAGAGAAAATGCAGATATTCAATTGGTTGATCGAATTGCAAAAAGCCATTCTGAAAAATAAATAAATAAATGTTGTGTACCTACAAGCACAGCATAAGCGAGCAGCACTGTAAACAGACTGCTGTGGTGCTTTTGTTGGAAAACGTGTTTAAAGCTTTCTTTATTTTCCCACGCTATGACCCGCCAGAAATGTGTTCAACCCATAATTTAAGAACAGCTGCCGCGGGCACGATGTCCTGGCTTCGCGGACACGAATTTGAGGACCACTGGTCTAGATCAAAAGAACATGTGATCTATTCTTTGTTCAATATCTCTCGAGACAATGCAGGTAGCTGGACAATTACACATTATCCATGTGTTACATTACGAAATATCTGTGATCAAAGTACTGGAAGAAATGCTGGAAAAACCCTTTGCTGCAAAAATAGTGTTCAGACTGCAATAAAAGTGAAAATCCACTGGGCACATTCACCCCAATGGTATGGTAAAAATGTATTCACTTTGTTTACAGAGCTGGGTACTATTGTTTTCCACAGTATACTGTAGCACAGCATAATGTGGCTTATGCATGATAACCTGATAGTATTCATGCGCCACATTTTCTCAGACGACAAGAGATGGATTACAGTAAAGGAAAAGTGTGTGGGCAGATTTAGACAGATCATCTGTCTCCAATGCTCATAGAGTATATATCATGGCATGCAAAATGAGCAAACACAAAATCCTGGTTATCCACGTTGAACAGCAGCGACACCTAGCGTCAACAGAATGAAGCATCAATGTCAGTTTCATTCTAGTGGTTCAATTGTCTGGATGACTCATCGGAACGCCTCTAACCAGGTCAGTATGGTGAACAGAGTTACAGGAACTGCTCTGAATGGACAGATCCACATCACAACAACCTCAACCATCACATTAACTAGTATTGAAATGGTCTAAAATGTTTCAAAATAAACAACTTCCTAGAATACAAATATCTTAATCTGCTCTGTTCTAACAGAATCTACACAACTAATTTAATGCATCGAAGACCTAATTTTAGAAATGAATGAAAGGCTATTAAAAGATATCTATGCAATGCAGTGCAATGAGACACAATGACACATCTTTTTTTTCAATTAATTTTGCTGCTCACGCCTCAAGCCTGCCCTGGACGGACCACCATGGCATCAGCCTTACTTTCCATGGCCTTGCACTCAAAAGTGACAATGGTCCTCACACCTAGAGAGCTTTTTTTAAAAGGTACACTGTGGAGCTGAAATGTAAAGTGAAACACAATGTTTGCTTAGCCAGCCTGTTCCACACACACCCATCAACTTTTCCTAACCTGTTGTTAAAATTAAGTCATTGGATGGTGAGTTTGGACAACTCATGATCATCATCTAACGCACCTCCCTTGGGGGATAAATTCTAATCCAGATTTTATCTTCTGATAGGCCATTTCCATGAAATGCTCCAGTTACTGTAATTTATGAAATATAGAATTTGAAAACTCTTACGTTGGACATAGAGTTGCTGGAGATGAATACAGTGCTGTACCTTTCGCTGCTGCAGTTGATGGCGGCTTGCCCACGTGTGTCGTACCCAATCACAAAGCCTCTTCTCTTCAAGTCAGGGAAACACTTCTCCAGGTACCGGTACACACCCTGGATTCAACAAAGTGAAGGCTGTCATCTAGCTTTAAAAAATAACTTGAAGTTTTAGACTATGTGTGACCCACGATGCAAGATAAATTGTATCCAATTAATAGAAAAATATAATGAGAGATTACACAAGGTGTCTTGACTCTTCACAGAAAATATATACTCTAAAACAAAAAAAAAAAAAAAAAAAAAATGAAATTTAGAGTATCTGTCAAATAGGACAGCCACCAGATTGCAACTATATCAGCTGTTAAGTGTTGATTCAGAATGATCAAACTTGAACTCACAAAATCTCATACAATAGCAACAGTTTGAACTGCATCAATGATCGGGCATAATGAAAGTAGTCAGGCTTAAACCCCCCAGTATGTATTCATTTTTTTTTTTCCAGGATGCAAATATAGTGTATGCATTGAAATTGAGAAATGCAGCTACAGCGTGTAAAATAATCTAGTGGAAAGCACCCCTACAAGTATCAGTACAGCCCCCTTATCCCCGGCTGTTTATTGCATGCTTACAGATGCTGAATAGATCACAAGAGTAGGAATTATTTGAGAATAGGACCATAATAATAATAATAATAATAATTCAGGAAAATCAAAAGAGCTTTGCATTGCCAAAAAGAGATCAAAACAGCACCTCCATTTTATCTGCAGCTGAACATCAGCATGTTATCCTGCAGACCTGAATGTGAAACGTACTGCAGTGCTCCTGGGTGTCTCCTGACAGCTAGCTGATCTGTCAATGCAGTCAAACCGAGACAGCTTGTCTAAAGCCAGCAGCTTTATTTGCAACATGAAATGTACAGTTGTAGTTTTTATTTATTTATATATATATTTAATTTTTGTTGTCTGGGTATGAATACTTCTGAATTAGCATTTTTGGAATTTTGCATAAAGAGTTATTGTATCTATTTCTTTTTTCCTCATCCACAAAAGCAAAACTTTTGCTACAAAAGACTTTTCCTAAAATTAAAAACTGAATTAAAATTAAAATTAAAAACTAGCAATGCACTCAAACATTTTTGGCAACAAAGTACATTTTGCATGGCAACAATAGGCCAATACAGCACTGTAAAAATATATCTATATCTATCTATCTATCTATCTATATCTATCTATCTATATCTATCTATCTATCTATCTATATATATATATATATATATATATATATATATATATATATAGATATATATATATATATATATATAGATAGATAGATAGATAGATAGATAGATAGATAGAGATAGATAGATAGATAGAATTTAAAAAACTATTATTCGGATCTGAATTTATCTGATAATATGCTTAAAAACATCGAACAATCAAGTACCCACACTCTATGAACTCTTTGGTGATCCTGATGTAAGCTGGACTCTTTACTTCGGGCCAGAATATATGAAACCGTTGTTAGCAAAAGGTCGGAACATAAAAATAAAGTTAATACTTGGAGGTTTACCCAGTCCAAACTAGTAATTTGGAAGCATCAAGAAAAACATGAGCCAACCAGTTAGGCTGTCCATCCAGTTTCAGAGGCTCACTTCACCATGCGAGTGGACAGAGTCCTGAAAACGCTGACCTGTGTGGACTGGATGACTGTGAGATCGTTGATGAGGGAGAAGCCTGCCCCCATGGCCGCCCGCAGCCCTGACGTTCCGAAGGTCATCCTGCAGCACAGTCGCTCACGCAGCTCCTTCGTCTTGCCCTCCTTCACCAGTTCCTCCATCTGCGCCCTCGTCTTGGGATTCTGCGGGCAAAGTTAAGGAACAGTTCTTTAACAAGATTAAGAGTGCGCCAGTGGTTATCTTGTGCCGGGGCTCAGCCCTGGCACCTCTGGGCTTGACGAGGCATAGCCCCGGCACCTCTTCAGCTAGTTAAAATGTCTGTGTTTTGCTCGCAAATGCGTTTTCTTAAAATTCTCAACACAGTCCACTGCCAGGGACATTTAATTACTTTATGATTTCAGCTCTGTGCCATAAAGATGACACTGGGTGCAAAAGTAGGACTGCGACTCTATTGTCGTTTTTTTTATACACAAATAAGCTTTCTTGATTTGTAAAACGTCTTGAACGATACAAGCAGATTCTTACACTACTAGGCTTGATTGAATGAGTATTACACAACTTCAACATGAAAGCTGAACATTAATTTCAATAAACAACAAGTTTTTTAATGAAAACAAATATTGTAGCCTACTTCAGTATAGTGAAAACTGGCTTTTGTTATTTTTAAACGACTGCTTCTGATTATACTACTGCTTAATAACAGGAACAACAAGTTACTTAGGGTTGTTGTTGAAATTAAACGCGTTCATGCCTTAACTTCCCTCTTCAAAAAACATAGAAAAACAACAACGGTCTGGCTCTCTCTTGCCTTTTTTCAATGAAGACAATGTAATTAAGAGAATAAAAACAAACCAAGCTAACAACTAGACTAGACTAAACTGTTTTTTTTTTTTTCCCCAATCTCCACAAACTGCAGATTCTGTTGCATACACAGCACTGATAACGTTAGATACGGCTAGATGTTACAGTGCGGACCATGGGTCAAACCAATGTTTGTTTAGGGCTTTTTTTGTTTGTTTTAATCAGTGCCTTTCCACTTCTTATTTAATTTTAAACCGTTTAAATACCAAACCATAGCAAACACAATAATAGTGCACATACTACTACTTTGTATGTGATGTAGAATACGTGACTATAAAATCTAACACTAGTGCATGCGCTTTCAAATAAAGGTTTTATGATTTTGAATGTGCTTTCATAAGAACAACATTATTTTCATGTCTTGCGCCCCAACACCTCTTTACAAATGAAGCTCTGGAGTGCGCTAACCTTGCATACAGTAAATGCATACAGCCGGGTTTCACAGAACTCAGGACAACCTTTGTACAGGTAACGTTAGGCAGGAATCTTTAACAGGTTAACCCACTTTGTACTGTGCCTTTTCGCACATCATTATGTGATCCTCTAATGCTTACTGTACACTGCTCTATTCTAAGCATTAGGCGTCAAACATGTACAAAAAAAAAAAAAAAGTTTAAAAGTGTAAAATCCCTCTCTGCTCCTTATTTGACTAAGCTCCAGGTACTTGCAATCGCAGTCTGTGGTCTTTGGGATGTTAGGCATTGTTCCCAAACTCTCCGGAGCATCAAAACAGATTTTGGTAAATATTAATCTGTTTACTGTACAAAATCATGTGCTTGGAATATTGTCGTCTTATTTTAGAAATATTGATATTTTTTGTACTTTTCAACAAGCCATTTCAAAAGTATTTTAGTTTTGTTTGTGGTGGTTTGTAAATGACGATTCCTTTGAATGTATGTCTGATTGACTGGCGGCTGTTTTTGTTGTAACATGTCATGCTCTAACCATCAGGGAGTCCCCTGCAAACAAGATGATTCCATCTCGGGAGGACTAGTCCTGAATGAAGAACTTCCAATTAATAAACACACAACAGTCAAAAAATTATAACCATCAAATCCAGGGCATGGAACCAGAGATAGAATGAAATAATCAACTAAATGGATTCGGTTAATTGTTTCATTATAACTCTGAATAATCTAAAGAACCACTGGTTCGTGACTGATGCCTGAAGAAGTGCCATTGGGTACTTGCTTGATCAAACCCCAGTCACAGCGAGTTGCTGATCTCAGCAGGGGACTCTTAAAGCACTCAGCTGTCCTTTGCAGTCCTGAGATCTAGGGAGGCAAGGCTGGCTTCACCTCACTGTGCCACAGCAACCCATTCTGGGTAAGCACCAGACAAGGCCAGGGCGCAAAACTAAAACCATTCACCTCACATACCGCCTGGGTTTGCTGGTTGAAAAGAGGGAACTGTCCAGACAGCAGGGACGGAGGTCCCATCTTCAGTCCTCCTGGGTCAGTGTGTGGGTTTCCCATTTAGAGCAAACAATTCATTGTCTATTCAAAAAGCAATTACAGTGCAAGTTTCGTGGGATGAGAGGGTGCTCTTACTATTTAATAATTCAAATGAAAACTGACTCTTGAAAGAGAAAGAAGAGATGCGTAAAAGGTCACGCTGCCAAGTACATTTCTATTCCATCCCTATAGGGTAAACAAATTCAGTTCTGGAAGCTACAAAGCAGGCTAAGGCTCAAACACTTCTCCTACTGCTACTGCTGTAGGCGTTTTACCCTTTTGTAGTCTTACTTTCATTGTGTTTCAGCAGAGTAGTTTTTATTCAAGCAGAAATCTTCATAACATTACAATGCAGTTGCACTCAGCAGATTGGGTAGCCCTCCACGATACAGAGAACTACAAACGAGTCGCCTTTTCATTTGATATTTATTGCCACTAGCACACAGCCTCCTCCAATGGTTACCGAAGTTATTATCTGATAACATGGGATGCACCCAACAAAATGTTCGTGGACTCTCTGCTGTGCAAGTAGCTGATATGTATTCTACAGAATGTTCAAGAACACCCTGCTATGCAAGTCGAAAAACACAACCCAAGCATCTCCTTGCCTCGAGCAAACTAAACCAATTTCAACTGTCCGTGGAATTTTACCCAATATAGCAATTCAGTTTCACGTGCATTCCCCCTTTTCCTGTTCCTTATAAAGAACATACAAGCTACAGCAGTTAATACACCACCCACATTTCCTGCAACAGAACCATACAACTCATTCCATCATCTTACTGCAAATGTTTTCTAATATGTGCGCAAGGCCATTCTTATCTATATTACCATGCTGTGCCTGCATATCTGTATATCTGGATCAGGGTAAATGCAAAAAACATTTAGATACACTAGCTAACCACAATTTGGGTCAACATTTTTTCACTTGTATACATAGAATCAATACAGTAAGTATTATTTCCAATAAAACATATCACTATAGCCGTGTTTTACTGGCTCAACTGAATAAAGGCACTCAGAATTAGTTTGGCTACTAGTATTCTTCCATCCACATCCCAGACATGATTTTAATCGATTATCCAGACACATAATTACAGTTAAGCCTCCTGACAACAGAATCTCTTCATTGCAATTAATATAAATCATTATTGCCTACCTATAGTATGGAATGTTTCAGAACCTTGAAGTAGCCCCCCATGCCCTGACCTGAAGCCTGTCTGCAAATTGACATGTAGACACTTAAACTTTATTGTGAGTGAAAAAGCTACCAGGCTTTTGACCACCAACAACTGCCATCTATTCAAATACTGACAAAATATGCATCAATATTGATCTTCTCTCAGGACATACAGTACTCCGCAGGGCGCATATATATATATATATATATTATATATATATATATATATATATATATATATATATATATATATATATATATATATATATATATATATATATATAAAATGTACTAGACCAAATGGCTATAACAAACAGCAGGGGACAATTCACTCTCTCTGCATGTGGTTCCTTCGCACTGGGCCATTTTGGTTTAGGTATATAAAAGATGGCTTCTTTTCAGAACAGGGTTGACAAAATTCTTCACACATTTTAACCCTCCTCACAGTGCCTAATAGAAAGTGAAAGGAAAAGCTGTTTCCTGACCTACACCCTTCACTGACATTTGTTTTATTTTTGCCAAGGAGTGTCCCTGCTTGTGTGCCAACACAAACACAAAATATTAACAGAAAGTGATCATACAGCACTGTGGTGACAGCAGTGCATCTAACACAATGAACACAGGGGCTAAACATCGCCCCTGGCAAAACTATTGACATTCAGAGTACGCCAATGTGAGCACCTAAATTAGACAGTCGTCTGCACTTATCTGTCTGGACACCCTGAAACCCCAATAAAAGGGGATAATACAGGCACCTATACATAGGAGCATAAAACGGTTTATTTTCAAGTAATATTTAGCAGCACACACAAAGTTTACAAATTGCTTTGGAAGAAATATGTGACCACCTCTAACTGCTTTTCAGGACTGAATTGACTGAACTACAGTATGATCCTGATTCCTTCCCACATTTTATTGACCAAGATAAAAAAAATAATAATAATTAAATCTAGTTGTCAGTTTTCAAATTTCAAACCAAAAACACATTGTTTATATACTGTACACAGAAATCCAAATGCACCGAATTTTGCTTTCTGATTGGAATCTGGAATTGTAAGTACAGTACTGCTGTACTTAATTATTCATTTCTAAATCTCAAGAACTCAACTGCCAAACAACAAACATCTTACAGTCAGAATCTGATAAACAGTTTTGACATTTAGAAACACAGAGGTCAGCCAGCTCCCAAGTCTAACGCTGGGTTCCTCCCTGGGAACACCAGAGGGAGTGTGTTACACTGCAGGAAACTCATTTTCTGTACAGTATTGTCACTGTCATACCACCGGCAGTGCTGACAAAACACCACGGATGACTCCTATTACATTCTGAGGTTAAACTAAAACCTTGCATTAGTACAAGAAATGAGTCATGCTAGACAACACATACAGTATGTACTGTCAACACCATACTACAGTAATACCCCTGTGGACTACCAAGTCTGGTTAAACTGTTTAGAGGAGGCTGTGTGGTCCAGTGGTTAAAGATACGGGCTTGTAACCAGGAGATACCTGGTTCATCCCAGCTCAACCACTGACTCACTGTGTGACCCTGAGCAAGTCATTTAAAATAACCTCCTTGTGCTCAGTCTTTCGGGTAGTTCAGCCACTTATCTTGTAAAGCACTTTGTGATGGTGGTCCACTATGTAAGGCGCTATATAAAAATAAAGATTATTATTTTTAGTAAGCAAACTCATGTGAACATGCATTCTGCTCCAATCTGGACAGGAAGTAAAACGTGTTAATAGTTAAGTATCTGTAATGTCTTCTACAATAGTAAACATCATAAAGGCAAATCGTGCATAATTTTAATTGGTGACACTTTTCATTTTGCATCATACCCGAGAGCTTACAGTGCAGCAGTCCTTTGTTTTGTTTCTTGGCCAACTTCCTCCTGCAAAACCCAGACTGCCTGCTATCTGACATATGTTGACAGGTCGTGTCTGGTACTGCTTTAATGAACAGTCGCTAATTATATAAAAATGAAATTTGAAATTTGCTTTTGCATGATACTATATTATTTCGTGCCGGCATTAATCGTGTTTCAGGTGTTAATTGCTTGGAACAAACCCATGTATTATTGACAGTATTTGGGTACTATGTGAGGTAGGGTAACATTAGATAAGCGAATGAAACTTAAAAGGTGCTAGTATTATTAAATTCCAGTCATCCTGGACAGCAGCTCAGCACAAATATGTTTTGCATTTTTTATGTCGTCAATGTGGGGGTCAAACTGCCAATATATTACCACACCCTCCTAGTAAAAACACATTTACATGTAACTGGTAAGATATACATTTTGTAGCACTAGGTCACTATTTAAATTAGATATTTTAAAAAGTCGCCAACCTACACACTCACCTTATCCCAGGTTATCCACTGCCAAATCGCTTTATCCAGCTGGGAATCCCCGGTGTCGTGAGAAATCAGGTTAGCGTTTACATCCTCGCCACAATCACCCATGGTTAATGGTTTCCTTGTTAATAACTATGTTAAATACCTTTCCTTCTAAATTCCACCTTAAGGTCTACTGCTTGCAAAGTAAATAAACAGCCGACGCATTCATCAATCGTTGACTGGAGTGTTGTGTTATCTTCCTAAAATCGAGAGAGGTGCCGACGGTATATTCCTAATTTAACGAGCAGTCAATAAATTACAAAACTCATAATTTCGAAATAATTTCTACATAACAGGGTTTTATCCTGCAATATTACGCTATGCAACATTTGATATTACAAAGTAAAATCCTACCTATGCTTTTAATATTTGACAGCTATGCAAGCCAGCAGTACTTCCCAAACAAAACGTTACTATTGTGTAAATTATAACTACCTGTACCCTACCACAATATAAACTACTTTATATATTTATAAGAACAATAACTATTAACCAACTATGTCGTTTTTAACATTTAATAATGACTAAACCCCAAACTTCCCAATACACCCCAAGCCTATCAACTGTCTAGAAATCCTCTGCCTGGCTCTACAGTGCTGGTGTCCATGCAGAATGTTTTAACAGCTAGTAATAGGCGGTGCAATTTACGCTGGGAGCTGTAGTTCTTAATGTTACAAACTTCGCTTTCAAACAGACACGCCGTTAGACAGAGAAAAACTACAACCCCCCACAATGCAGCGGGATGGACGAGATCGCTGCCATGACGCATTCATATTGCAAAGGTACAGGCTCTCTCTTCCCCTTTCCGTCTTTTGATATAGCACATTACATGTATAGTTTGTTAACTGTGGTGGCACAACACTATTTCTATGAAGGCAAAGTTAAATAAATGTTCTCAACTAAATTTCATTAATCACCAACTGTCAAGAAAAAAAATCATACAGCAGTGTTAAACCTACATTGATAAATTATAACTGCATTTTATTTGCTTCGTTTAAATATCGTTTTAATATTTAATAACTACAGTAGCTACACAATGCATAATAATAAGGCTAAAGATTATCACATGCAAATAACAATTCCCTGAATGGATACAGGGGGGAAATACGAGACAAAGAAATGATACAATCGAAGTCAGGTGACTGATTGTGAGCATGTTTAATTATGAATAAATGATGGTGAACTGATTGTGTGGGTTTTCAGTTGCTTGGTAATGCAACAGTAGCTATCTGGTTTAATCCTTCCATGCATGGTGACCTCATAATGGGGACAGATAGAAAAAACTCTCTTAGTCTTTATTCAAGGACATAGGGAAGACACCAATGCATGATAGCCTCGTATGAGGATGCCATTTTTTGCCAATATAAAGCAATGAGAAAAAAATGTCAATGAAAAATATATTTCTTATGTATCCAAAAATACTTTTTTCAGATATTTTTACTATTTCATGCATGGAAGTGTAAAGCTAATCAATTGGCAATACTGATGTCTCTATATATTTATTTTTATTTTTTCTTACCAATGTTCGTAACACTTTTCTTGTTTTTCAATTTGCAAATTGGAAGATGTCACAATAAGATGTACCAGTACAATGCATGATAGGCTTTTAAAGTCAGAGAAATCTATAAGAAGACAACCAAATGCCTTTAAAAATATACTTTCTTCAGAGTACATATAATTACAATCACAATGCCTGCAGTACATACATCGGCCACTAGATGTCAACTAGAGTAGGATTGTACAGAACTGTTGCAAAAAACCCTATGAAACACAATTTTTGTTCCTGGGTAGTAAGTGTTATTTCCTAATTGCTTATGCCTCAGAAGTATAGAAAATGGCTATTATTCCCCACAGACTTTGCTTTTGTGACCAGGACAGTGATATTTCAAAAAATTTCCAATGGGAAAACGGGCAAATGTGTGTCTTCGTTCACATAAAGTCAGAAAAAAACAACATATGAATCCAAATTAACATGTATTTATACTAAAGTAATACAAAAATGACTACAAAAGATTTAGAAGTGAGTAGTTTTTCGAGATTTACGATTATACTGTAAATACACATTTGCCCGTTTTCACATTGGAAATAGTGATATTTTGAAATATCACTGTCCTGGTCACAAAAGCAAAGTTTGTGGGGAATAATAGCTATTTTCTATACTTTTGAGGCATAAACAATTAGGAAATAACACTTACTACCCAGGAACAAAAAAAAAAAAAAAAAAAAATGTGTTACACGGTGTAATTGCTGTGCCCACCACACTGCATATTTCTGCTTGACAGCACTTAGCCAGACAGTTCTGTAGTGAACTGATATATTTAAATACATGTGATATTTCAAGAACTTTGGAATCTGCAATAAACAGAATTAACTTTGCAAAAAAAAGAGCAGTTTGTTGTTTTAAAAAGGTTGTGTGTTCTGCTTATACTTTCTCTGGGACCATTCTTTGTTTGTATATCTTGTAGGGGTCCTGTCCCTCATCCACCTTTTTGACCCTCATGTAGCCCAGCACCATGCCTGCCACAATCACAGCAAAGAGCAGAAGGATGAAAACAACGTATATGTAGGAGTGGTGGTCCTGGGCAGCAGCCCTGGAAGAGTGCCAGTCATTGGATTTGACACAGGGGCTGACCCGCGTGTTGTTCAGATGAGATTCTGAGAGCAAGCGCCGCAGTGTGTGATGGAGGCTGCCCATGCTGCCTGGAAGAGAAACCCTGTGAAAGAAGATACACACAGTTTGGGGTTATAGATACAGAAAAGAAAGATCTTACTAGTCAGAAGTGTGGGTTTCTTTGGCATCCATGTAAATATGTATTTTATTTTTAAAAATGAATCTCCTGAACCATACCATGCTTAGAAATCTGCACTCCCCACTTCAGCTTCTTCTTTCCTGTCAATAACCAGCTACTTCCCCTACTGCCCGACATGCTTTGCAGTCAATCACATTTTGAGTAAAATGCATTTTTGCAGTAACTGTACATTTTTTTTTTTAAACCGCACATACGTTATGTAACCTACATACTGGAGGGAAGTGCATGACGTTAACTTATTAGCCATTTCCCCTTTTTAGCTGCTGATTGAGCTTGTGCATGTCTCTCATTTTACAATGAGTCATGCTTTTACAGTGCTTTTACAAAGGGGAACTACAGCACTACAGTACTGACATTGTGGAATAACATGTAACTGGTGATGCAGGTGCATTGATCAAATTCCTGATCAATACAATTAAATTAAACTGTTTCAAGAATAGTTGAGCACACTTGAAAAATGCATCCAACACAGCAACCACAAATACTAGCCTCTGCGATACACAGTCAATAATTCAGTATTGTGTTCCACCGTGATTGTGGCATGTTTACTTTTTCTGGGTTTTTTTGTTCACATTACATTGCCTTTGATAAACTTTTATTTACTATAGAATGTTTCCTTTGAATAGGTCCATTGTAATGTTTCAGTTCTGTGCTAATCTAACCACTTGAAGGTGTGCAAACACTTCTATGCACCTTCTGAAGTAGTTAGATTATCGCCAAAGTGTGGGGTTCTTTGATAATTGTTTAGAAGTTCCCACATGAAATTCAACTTCCATTAAAGTGAAATGAACATGCAGGGAGTTAAAAAAAACCAAACAAAAAAAAACAACTTAAGTCTGGAAAATGAAAGCATCTATAACTAATGAGAAGCTTGAGAGTGTTCTGGATTTATTAAAGAGAACATGTAGCTTCAATAGCCACAAATTATAGTTTTATTTTTTACATTGCCCTATTTTATGGTGTTTCTGGTTTAAAGGTTAAATTGCTATATGATTTGAACTATCATCCCTTTCATAATCCATGCAGCTAGCAACTGTGCAGTTTGTCATTTTACAAAATACATACCAGGGATAACATTACCCTTTACACTAAATGATCTGTGTTCAAGTGCAAATTATTTAAGCATCAGATTTGTGCTGGCAACACCGCCCCCGCCTTTCATTTACAGAACTATTCATTAAAACAACCGTTTCATTTACAAATATCAAACTCCGCTGTTCCTCTGCTTCTATTTATTATATGTATTCATGTTTTTAAATGCTATTTTTAGTTTAGAGAAATGTAATTATAGTGAGTAAGTATCATCAGATCAACTACTGTGCAATTTCTTTTAAACAATTCAAATCTTTACATTGACAAAAACTTCACATGTTGCATGAATTAATTCCGAGAAGACAAAAAGCTGTGATTTTATTTGGATGTGTAAACCCTAACACACATACTTCTAAACCAAAGAACATCCTCAATCAAATAGCCATGGAACAGATGCTGTAATGTTAACTTAAGTAATGTTTTATATATATATATATATACTGTGCAAAATTACAAACTCTGATCACCTGCTATAAGTACTGGATCAATTGATGTTTTACTTTTAATGTATCTAACTGTGTGCTGTATCAATGAAACAGGCATGATTCTGCTTTACCTGATTACAGATGTGTCTTTCTTCTTTGTCAAGAACCTTGTCCATGAAATGTGAAATGATCCGCAGGCTCTCACGAGTCTATCCTTTGTGTATAACTAGTGCTACCTATAAGCATGCTGCCACACACACACGCAGAACAAATACACCCACTAAAAACACTGCAAAACAAATTCCCACCCCCAAGCATTTCAGTTAACCCTTTATAGGGAAAAAAAACAAGCCATCTATGTAAATCACAGATATTTTTAGTAATTTTCTTAGTAGTGCTAGTTTCCTCATGGAGTAATAAGCACTGTATTTCCTATTAGAACTCTGGCATGCCAGAATACTGTATGTGTGTCTGAGGCATATAACAAAGACCACTGTAAAGTGCAGCCAACATGCAAACCCCTTTCTGTCAATAAAATGATAACACTTCAGTTGTTGAAGAGTTACCTGGTAATTTAGAAGTCAGATCTACAGACATTTAAAGGGTGACAGCAGAAAAGATCACAGGCCAATCTTTATGTGCTTGGTGGACTAGGCTGGTGATAATATTCAATAACGTTCATTTGTTTTGTGTAGATAAACAACAGTCCTAGACTATATAAACATGTTTTATTAATATTAATGATTTAAAAAAAATATATATTAAGGTTTTGTACAAGTCACATTTTACAAGCAGTAATAATGACCGGTACTCTCTATTGTACAGTGCAGCAATCAAATCAAGTTCCATCTGTCGCTTTGGCTAAAACGCTATCCACTGACTGTAAACTGAAATATAATTTTATGGCAGCAGATGGCAGCAAAGGATCTAACGGTGCAGTCCGGGTAATTCAAACTGCACCAAACAATACAGTTAGGATTTGATATCACCTAATGACAACATGAGGACAGGGATGCATTCCTAGAGACATTCACATGGATGCTGCATCTTCAAATCCTTTCTGTTTCTAATATTAGGAGAAATTTTAAGGCAGAGGCTTGGGGGAAAAAAGTTGATTTGGGAATCTTATGCTTTACAAAAAATAAGGCAACACAGGCTCAAAAATAAAAATGCTTTGTGCGTATTTTTGTTCATGAGGATCATTTATTCTTTTTGACCTTCAGTTTCTTGAAAAGACAGAGTGCAGTTAAACTGCTCTGCAAAGGCTTCAAGAAAGGGCTGAGTGGTCTCCGAGACAGAAACCTCCTTCTCCAGTTCCCGACTCAAGGTGGTAACTCCCTTACCCACAATCCCACAGGGGACAACATGCTCAAACCAGGTCAGGTCAGTGTTGCAGTTCAACGCTAAGCCATGCGAGGTGATGTACCTTCCACAGTGTATTCCTGAAAAGAATGGTATTAAACTGAATTACTAAGTAGCAAAATATGAAATATGAAATATAATACATGAATTCCAGCTTGACTCTGTTGGTGTGGCTCTTTGTTTACATTTGTACACAGCAAACAAAGTGAGTTAAAAACAGACTCGAAATGGGAAAACAGAAACTTGGAATATTCCCAGAACATTATCATAACTGAAGCCCTTCACGTAAAAAACACATCTCAACATGTCATATATCTTTAAGGTTTTTCTGTTACCAAGTTTTACAAATGCCACGGCCTTGTCGAAATGCATCAGTGGAGGAAAAGCCTAACAATTAGGGATCCCAGTTCATACCCAACTACAGGTTAATGTTAAAAGAAAATATAGTGTTTATAAGTGCTTCAGAGAACCTTGTATTGCATTACTTAGTCGTTCTAAATGATAACCAATACTTACCAATAGCACATATCTTATTGTCCCCTACCCACACCCCTGTGTCAGGGGATGTAGAAGCTTTGATCCCAAACCTACTGCACAGGTTAATCACAGTCCTCTCCAACTCACAAACATACCAGCGGACACTCTTCTTAAAGCAGCCCAGACTGAGGATGGGGTAACACACTAACTGCCCGGGGCCGTGGAAGGTTATCAGTCCACCCCGACGAGTCCGGAAGAAATCAGCCCCAAGGCCCTTCAGTCTCTCCTCCTCCTCGGAAGGGTAAGGGGCTTGCCTGATGCCGACGGTGTACACTGGACGGTGCTCGCACAAGAGGAGGGTGTTTGGCCGCTGGTCGTGGGGGCAGGTGAGAGAATCCAGGTGCTGACGGACGTAGTGTTGCTGGACCTGCAGGGCACGTCCATAAGGAATCTGTCCCAAGTTAACCACCCTAACAGCTGACCTTGGAAGAGTCATTATTTATGTTTTTTAGCAACTAATAAATATATATCTTTTCATCATCAGCTTTGAGTTAAGTCACATATAAATCTGTTCAGTGCATGCTCCTTGTTGTTCTATGAGACTGAGACTCGTATACTGTAACGTGTCTCCGTCCCTGGCTGTGAAAGCTATGCTTTGGTCTTGAGTCATATTCGTTATCAATAATATATGTCCTGCTCCTGTTGAGTGTGCTGATCCAGTGATGAAGGATAATGAATAAAAACAATGCACTATCCAGAATGTTTACAAAGAGCAGCAACCCCTCAGCTTCACTCATAACAAGGTGCTGCAAATGAAAAAAAAGAAACAAGTGAAAAAAAAAAAATCTAAAAGCTTTGGTTTTGACATCTAGGACTGTACTGACACCAATTAAACTTTTAGATTAATAACAACGATTCCATGGTTTTAAGGAGGACTTGACAGGTCGCAAGCAAGTTAAACCCAATTGTTGTATTGCAAAAGGTAATATAAAACTAGATGCACCATCCTTTCTCAATTAGAAAAATGATTGGTAGCTTAATTTATTCTTCACTGACCTTATCACGAAGCTCCTGCCGAGTAGAAGTTGCCTGCATGTGGAAGCTTCTGTGCTCACACGATACGTATAGACTGCTTTACTGACGAGCACTTTAGGGTACTAAGCAATATATTGTTATTATATTAGAGGAATACCCTTAGCCATCAAATACAAGTTTGAACTAGATGAAAAACAAACTTAAAAGGGCACGACATTGCCTCAGACGGTATTGAGACCTGAACGACTTATATTACACAAATACAGTGTTTTCAAAGAACTAGCGTGGTATTAGTTTTTAATAAGGTTTAATTTTTCAAAATACCTTTTGAACCATTTATTATCCGAAAATCAGTCACCAAACCAAATTTCATCCAAATGCTACAATCTTTAAGGGCGCAGCCATGTTAATCCAGCTGATCCTTCACTTGTCAACTGATAACTTTATTAACAAGCACAAGAACACTTGCTGCACTGTGAGCGGCATTTACACTTTCAAGGACAATATTCAGTAAATAGAAAGAGTGTTTAATTCTCACTCAGATAGTTTTTTTTTTTGTAAGTACTATTTTAAAGATTATGTATTAATATATTATATTGTTAAAGTATAGTAAAATTAATAAGCATAGGAAATGCACACTAGTAGGAAGAAACAGGAACATAACAAGCATATTTACCACGAAATACTTCGGGATAGCTGTTGCAATACATCTAATATTTACCATAAAGTATAATTTGCTAAAAGATTTGCATATTATTTTATTTAAAAAAAAAATCTACAAGATGCGGTCCTAGTTACATATTTTTAAATATGTATTCTTCTCTAAATTACAGTAAGTGTTTGGGGAGTAAATGAAGCTGGACTGCAGAAGTTTCTACACCAGTACTAGCCTGTTCCCCTGTGTGACCATGTTGTCCACTAATGTAGCTATAATGATAGCAGTGCACCCTCTCAGCCTTTTCTCAGCTTAAACCCAGGTGGACGGGTGCAGTTTTATGCAGTAATTGGATTACAGTAATTGTCTCCCCCTGCGTTTCACACCGCAGTTGAGGAATATCATATTTAACCTTGTCCCTTTTGGCATCATTTGCTTTAAGTGCACTAGATTGTCAGTAACCCTGCTTATTGACACACTTGTTTCTTTGGAGGGGAATGCTCTGGGGAAATTACTGCTCCCTTAAGGTTTTCAGCTAAAAATGCTCAGTTTGAACAGCACTAAAAGTGCTATAATGCTTCCCTTTATTCCGGCTCAAGTTATTCAGATGTATTTTCATGGCTCCCGTTTCCCCCCATATTTACATTTCACCATCACTTACATTCTCTATATGGCAGACAACAAGTAGGATGTATATCTTATCTGCGGTTCCTGATATATCTTTTAGGGAGGTGTGTTTAGGAGACTCCTGGATTAGTGTACTTAGTTACATGACATCTCATTCTAGTTTAATGAAACAAATCAAGCAAAAGTGGTTTGGTAAATCTTCCTTGGAATGGTGTTTTTATCAAGTTAAAATGTTTATTTAATTGGGCCTGTAATGTGATTTTCATGACCAAGGGACGGAAAATTGAAACTGAATTTGATGTTAAAAAAAATTAGTTTTCTAATATACACAAGGACCTACAAATTATATAACATGGTGGTGATGAAGCAGTTTTGAGAGTTACATGCTGTAAGACAGGTTTCCAATGTCTTAGACATTCTCCACACTCAGTAGTTTCCTATAGGCTTCCTAATAGTCTGTTGTTTCCTGTTGGATTCATGAAGTTTCAATTCAAGCAGCACCTTAGTGCAGTTTACTGGCTGCACCAGTAAACATATTAGCAGTCTAATTCCAGGATTAGTTGAATCGCAGTGCTCAGATCTGACTTAGGCCATGCTTTGCAAAACTTTGAATGACTTCCCTTGTGTAGTTATTGTGCAGCCTAGCCATTTTCAGCCACTGGTTTGGCTCCTGTAGTTCATTTTCCCAAAACACTTACCCTCAATTAAAAAGTTATTCTTTTGCTTGTCATGGGGGAAGGACTAATTGTAGCAAACCTACTGTGGCCTTCTCTAAGTTTAATTTAATGAGATGGACAGGTGATTAGGATATTTTTCTGGAATTTTGTGGGGGTCAGTCATATAACTGGACCTGCAAACACGGCAAACCTTTTATACACAAAGAGCACTAAGTAATTTAGTGTATGACCAGACACCAAAAAGACCCAGTCTTCTAAGAAGTAACTTATCTTTAAGCACACTGTTGAAATTGAAATGTCTCCTGGCGTACCTACAGATGTTTATATCCAATCTCACTGCAGTGATTGCCTTAGAGAAAAGCTTCCATGAGCCCATGTATATTTTTATATGCAGTCTGTCTGTTAATGAAATGTTTAGCAGTAGTGTGTTTTACCCCAAACTCTTGTATTACTCTATTGCATGGGTTAGGATTATGTCTTATATAGACTGCTTATTTCAGATGTTTTGTCTCCATTCAATCTGTTCAATTTGCCATTCTGGCTGTGATCGCCTATGACAGATATGAATCAATCAGTAACCCTCTACTGTATCACAGCACAATGACACCTTGCTTGGTCTTAAAGCTCCTGTTGATGGCATGCTTACTATCTGCTTCAATTGTTCTAGTTGTTGTACTTTTCCACCTGCGTCTTCCACTATGTGGGTTCATTTTAGAAAGCTTCTACTGCGAGAATCTTTCGCTGAGAAATCTGTCTTGTGTTGACACTACAATCAATGAGATATATGGGCCGGTTACCATAGGAACCAACATAGGGATTCCAGTGCTTATAATTTTGTATTTCTATGGCAAGGTGTTTCTGGTGTGCAAGAGATCTTTGATCTTGGGAAAAGTCTTGGGAAAAGCTAGGCAGAGGAGACCTGATCTTTCTTATTGCCATCAGTTTCCAGGCCGTTTACTTGTGTGTGAACTGAAAGAATGTGCCTCAAACCCTCCAGGTGTTCCTGTATTTGAAGTTTCTCGTTATCCTTCCCATCGTCAGCCCCTTCATCTACAGAGTGACAACTCTTAACCTAAGGTTTTAAATCACAAAACCAGTAATAAACCTGTCTAAATACAACGATTAATATCAATTCAAAATAAACGGTAAGACCTGTCTTCAAAAAGAATGTTGATCAGCAGTATTATATTTTTGTATCAAATACCATTTTTAAACGTCTCCCACCAAAAATGTATTAATAGTCTTTTGTTATGCTTTCTGGTGTACATCAGTCCTACATTTTCAACATCAGGAGAAACTCATTTTGTGTACACTGTAGCTATTCTTTAGAGTAAATGAGTGTCCCATGATAAGTAGTACCAAAGACATTTTAATAGATGAAGGGGCCTCTTTTTCTCTCAATGTGATTAAGTCAGACAGGAGCTTAGTTATATTCCCACCGTGCAATGAATTGGTTATACGCATGTAAGCAGCAGTAGCATCATTCTGGTCCTCCCTCTTCTTTAAGACTAAAAGAAATCAGCTGCAGTTGACTAGAGGTAGGGAGGAAAGCAGTTTTAGAGATACCTGACCATCATCGACCATGAACTGTCAACACGTCATTCTCTTGGTTCTATTTGCATTCTTGGCAATCACTTGTAAGTTTAATTTTTCCATTTCAATGGCTGTGTGTATAGTTAGTCTCAGAGTACATGGTTGAATTGTAAACAGGTGATATTAGGCAGTGCTTTGTCTTGTTTTTATGGATGTTTTTAATGTACTGCATTAGTGTTGCTTTCTTTTCAGAATCATACAATTAAAGTATTGTATAAACAAGCTTTTTTGTTTTAAACTGAGTAAGAACTGGTAATGCAAGACACAACTTCGGAATACTTCAATATTAATTATTGAACATATACGTATCTAATCCTTTGATTATATTAGGTCTTAATGTGTGGCTGTATGCCAGCTATATATATATATATATATATGGGCTTGATTAGGCTTCCTATAGGCACAGTATATTAAAGGAGTGCTGAACAGGCTTTACAATCGATTTTCTTTCCTCTTATTAGCACTAGCCTCATTAATAAGCATGGATCCCTTTTACTTTTATAATACATATTGGTGATTACTTTTTTAATTGTAATGAAAGCAAGTCTTGAAGAGCAAGCACAGAAATGAAAATGCCATTTTTTTAAAACAGCGTTTTGATCTTAGGAGGTGGAAAACGAAGGTAAAAAATGTTTACCATTGTGTCTATTCGTTGTAAAGAAAGAAATGTAGCAAGGAACTATGATGAGTACTATTAAACTATTTATAATGCATTAAAGCGTATTTGTTCAATATTGTATTGTAAATGTCATTTATCTATATTTTTCTATAACTTTCAATATGCTTTACTACACTTTCAATTCTTTTATCAGGGTATGGAAAAAGAAAGGTGTTTAACCAGTAGAGTTATCCACCTATTTGAACTGTATATCTGCAGGTGAAGTAGGAGTCGTCACAAGCCTGCCTTGGGGTTGTTCCAGCTACAGGGGGAGCTGTCGTGTAGCTTGCCTGCCTGCGGAGTTACCTTTTGGACCTTTTGGCTGTGCTAAAGGATTTGTGTAAGTATACATTTGAAATAAGCTTTGAGGAAAGCCATGCAGACATGCATGTTATATAACATAACATGGATGACCTGCAATTAGCAGTATTGTGATAGACTCAATACCATGATGCCTGAAGAGTTGAATATAATGGAAAAGTAGATCGTTACATCATTAACTGTGTAGTAAATCATATCACAAACACATTAATAGATTTGTTTTCAAACACACTTTCCTTTGACATATCGAAACGTTGGGAAGTTGGCAAAAACTATATATATATATATGTCTTGGGGCTGAAGGGGCAGTGATTGTTAAAAAGAGTGGCACTGTGACTGTTTACAGGAAATTAGGTGGCTTTATCCTGATAAAATGTTTGTAGATGTCCAATTCAAACAGATAATTACAAACATATTGATATATTTCACCTTTGCTTTTTCAGGTGCTGCGTATCACAAATCCTATTAAGATGAACAGCTCCACAGAATTAGAGTGCTTCCCTTTGATGTCTTGTTTTAGTCTGCTGAAGACAGTGACCCCTGCCAGTCGCTTACAAGAATCTAATGGAAACTGAACAAACCTCCTCCCTGGCACTTAATACAATACCGGCCTTTTTAATAATTACTCTATCCACTTCTTATCAGCTTGCTAATAAAGCACAGCTGTTTAACAACAGCAGCCCTTAATTGTGGCTGTGGGACTGGAGCTGTTTCATAACCTCCATGTCTTTCTTGGTTTCTGCAGCGTTCTCTGGCCTTTCCACTTCAGCTGCAGTGTTTTAAACACATGGGTACTAGAAACATTCACAAGCTTTGCATCAGCTGATTCCAATTGCATGTTCCTATTAACAGTTTATACAATCAGCTTTCACTTTTTGTTTAATAAGAGTACTTACTGTCTTCAGTTACAAATGATTGCAACTTTTTAAATATTTTCACCCACAAATAAAAATATATATCAAGCTTTGCTTTCCTGTAGTTTTTTATTTTCTATTGTATTCACCTGCATGCTTTATGTTTTCTGAATATGGCAGTGTTGTATATCCATAGATCTTTGTTATTATAGCAGGTACTGGTAGTTATTTTTGTATAGTATGAGTTACCCTGAAAACTTGAAAAATACCATTGGAATAACTTAATCGCATAAATACTCACAGGCTAAATTGAACTCAATTCTCACTTTTGTCAATGATAACATTGCCCTCGAGGTTTTAAGAGGTGGCTTAAGGTATTTTTTTCAAGGTTGGAGTTTATATCAGGGTTGGACACATTTAATATCATGATTAATCCCATACAATGTGAGGACCAAGCCAGCGACAGAAGGTGCTGGAAGTCTTAATGTAGCCCATTTCAATACTGAACATCACCACTTGGCTGAAGCCACAACTATCAGGTGTTACTCTACTGTAGATACACTTGTGTTGTAAATTATTAACTCAATAAACCGTTCATATTTGTTTAATTGTTGTTTACCGTAATAAAAAAGTGTCATGTTTCTTAAAAACCATGGAATTCTGGGTCTGGTGCAAATGCAAGCAGTAAAGTATGAACCGAGTTGGATAAACTATGTAAAGCTGAAGAGGTCATGTTAAAATGCACTGAAAAGACTAACTCTACTTAGTAGAAGCGTGCAACCATAACAGCAGCCAAATGGACAATCGCGTGTGGCATAGACCGTTTACATTGCATGCTACCAATCGGAGTTGTCCAAACTCTGTAAAATCCATTGCACTGCCAAAATGAACCAGTGGGTGGCATGAATAAGAAACATACCAACTATCCTGTTGCCGAGGAAGAAATTAGCAGTTCGAAAAGTTTGATCCCTTTGACTCGCCGTAGTCTTCGTTGTTTACAGTTTCTAAGGAAACTCCCTCATGCCCCCGTGACCTCAAACCTGCATGGGGACCGGAGAAGAAGAAAAATACATTCCCGCCTGAAGATAGAAACAGCAGCCCTGAGAGGAGGGTTCAAGAAAGAAAAAAAAAAAAAAAAAAAAAAAAACCCTTACATTTATAAAAACTCAATTTGCCGATACAATGGATGATCTATACCTGGAGAATATCGATGAGTTCGTCAATGACCAAAACAAAATTGTAAATGTATATTATATTGTCGTTTATTGAAATATTATTCAGGTTACGTCTTGACTGCTTCTCGCAAATAACACGATTTGTACATTACACCTTATGTCAAAATAATTGTACCTGGTTATGTGCGCCCATTACCTTTGGAGAAAAATTAAATTAGATAACATGACTAGTTTTAAATCTGTGTACTTCTGTCGGCAACTAATTTCATCAAAATTATGACTGAATTGCACGTGATAGTATGTATGCGTTTGATTCTTTACATATATATATAGATAGATAGATAGATAGATAGATCTAACAGCGCCTTTTTAACAATGGCTAATACTATTAACTTGTTACACAGTTCTTAAAATACTTAAACGCTGTTTAATGTCATCCCTGTGGATTATACTAATTCCAGTTTAGTTTAAATGTATTATAAGGAATCCTAATTTATGCAGTGTTCACGAAAAAGGGTGGGGAAGATCGTGTAATCCTTCACTCCGTACTTCAGTTTGTTTTTGTATATTTTAGGTGACTTACAAATGGCTGAGCCTCACACTTGGCGTGCATGTCAACCAGGCTAAACAGTGAGTAATAACTTTTTGGTCTCGGGTCTTTTTGAATCTTTACACAATACAATAAACCAATGTAGCTGGTAGTTAATAAACGGCAATAATGTGAAGACTGTGTGAGCCAGTAGCAAACTTAAGAATCCCTTTGTGATTCGCTTGAAATCTTTACACAGCTCCACAAGAAGGTTTGCTGTACCCCCATTCTTAATCATTTTGTTCTTCAGGATGCTTTACCACTACTTGGAACAAAAGCGTAAGGAGAGCTCTGGAACTCAGCTGCACGCCACGTATTTGGTGTCCGGGAAATTCACACAGAACGGTAACACGGTGAGCAGCCCTCAGTGTGTGATCTCATATTCATCACATATATTCGCCTTCACACCGCACCATTTCTGTACTAAGAAACAATGCTGTCAATTGATTTTTTGGCAGATATTGCTATATCAGTACTACTGCTTGAGGGAAGCTATTCCATTGGTAAAAATGACTAAAAGTAACAAAGATGTTAAATGACTCCTTGAAGGTCAAACGAGTGAATAGGTGTATGCCTAATTAACACATATCTTTGAGTGAAAAATACCTGGATGCCACAGTGATGGTGTAATACAGGGAATCTTGTCCTCACAATTACTTCTCTAGTTAAAAACAGACCCTCCATGGTTTTTAAAAAAATAATCACACTTTTTTTCTCCAGTGTCACAAGGTGGCAATAGTGAGAGAAGATCAACTTGAAGGCAAGTTTTACAATAATGTTCTTTTTACTGTGTCTCATTTATTGAGAATATATTTAATAAAATCTTGACATTGTATACTGTAAATATGTGTATAGACATTGAATGAACTCTGTTAACCTGTCAAAGACCCCATTACCATCAGGCACAAATAAGAGCTGTACATTTTCAGTGTTATTACTGGCTTATAATTAGTAATTCTCTCTGCATGGTGTATTACTGCTTCATTGACCCACAGTTACTGTGTTGTCAATTGCTTTGCAAATGATTCAAAGTGAAACTACAGCAAATCATTAAAAATACTATTACTGGATTAAGCACTATTTCCTGCATCATTTTTTGTAGTACATTAGAAATCTCTCTTTTCTTTTTTTTTGCAGGTTTAAAATCCAAGATGACTGTGACAGCCAGCGTCCATGTGTACAGCATTCAGAAAGTGGTGCTAAAGGACAGTGACCCTCTTTTCAACACAGACTACGATGCCATCAAAGAGAACCTCAGCATCTGCAGCAAGTGAGTCCTGGCAATGCCATTTGATGCCATTTGATACCCAGCTTCCACGCCTTGCTTACTATCCGTTTAAATGACAGTTAATGCAGAATGACAGGGTGGGAAGTATCTCTGCACTGTCGATCTTCATTCATAATAAATAAGGCTCTTTTTCCCAGTTATCACAGATTTCGCGATTTCTGTGAAATGTACCTATGCCGTCTTCTATGTAGTTCCCTGTGAAAATTCCCATTGAACACACTGCATAGAGCTACGTGATTTCTTTTTAAATGTCTTCAATGAAAAAGCTGCATCAAAGATTGTAAATATTTCAACTAAAGATTGCAATGTTCAGTACAAGACGGGTCTTGTTGTTTTTACTTTTAAAAACAACAAGGGAGGGGGGGGGGTTTGATATATGATGACCTCATAATGAAAAGGAATAGAAAAAAAAAACATGCATTGTAAAAATAGCCAAAAGAAATTGCCAAACAGCCAAAGACAATATTTACCCGCTGGTTTTTTTAAAAATAAGCCAAATTTGGCTGGAAAACCGCCAATCTGGCAGCCGTGCCTGTGGGATGACTTACTTACTGGCGGGTAGTGTGAATTGGTTTAAAGGATGTATCGTACACCTCTGTTTTAGTTTAATACGTTGCTAAAGGGACGTTGCCACTAACATTGCTACTAACAATACAAATCTGTATAAACTTGTTTTCATTTCTTTTAACAACCAAAGGCAGTGAGATTTTTCTGAGCATGTCCTGGACGTTTTTTCTGTTGACAGGTACAGCGCAATCCGATGTGCCAGTGCAGTCCCCAGGTCCTCTGCTGAGATCTCTCGCTTGCAGGAGATTGCTCAAGGGACACCCCCAGCCTCAGAGGGGCAGCAGGATGCCAGCAAGCTTTCCATGAATGGTCACAGCCCATCTGCTCTAAAACCAGCCACCCAGCAGCCCAAGGGGATCATGGGAATGTTTGCATCCAAAGCAGCCTCCAAGCACCACGAGACAAGCAAAGAAGTGAAAACAGAAGCCAAAGAAGATTCTGGGGCTGTAGGTTGCTACAATACAAAATATGCTAGAACTGCTTTTATGTCAAGCAACCTCATGTGCTATGCATAGCAGCATTAATTGTTTTCTACACGTACTAATTGAATAATTCCATGAAACCCATTTTATAGCAAATATGACGGGTAAGATCAAGGAAATTATTTAATTAGCTAAAAAACACTTTAGGTTAAAAAAACAAAACATGTGAGTTGAGAACACTCCTATCTTTACTTACTGCTTATAATGCAATAAATGAACTATAATTCTGTTTTCTTGTTCCAGGCAGAGGCATCGAACAGTAAGCCAACCAGCAAAGGTAGTGCCATGAGTAACTTCTTTGGAAAAACTGCATCAAGTGAGTATTATTATTATTGTTTAGTTCTTATAGACACACGCTGTAGCTAACTTTATTGAATCTCCCTGTCTTGGGAGTCTGAGTACATAGTAATGCTTTCAGTGCATGCTTTTGAACAATACAAAAAACAAATAACCTTAATAATAAATGAAAGGTAAATGCTTCCCCTCTCAATGTCTCCAGGAAAGGCCAAACCATCCCCACAGACTGCAGAAGTGGTGATAAAAGAAGAAGCAGCCAGCAGTGCTGCTTCCCCGGCTTCCAAAGAGGAGGACGAGCCATCTTCAAGCTCAGCTGCAAAACAAGAACCGGCTGTCAAAGAGGAGAAACCCAAGACTTCTGAAGCAGCCCCGAAAAAACGAAAGGACAGTAAAATGTGAGGACTCCTGTTTCGCTATCCTTCTGCTTTCTCCAGCCTGATTGGTCTGAGATTCATTGAAATGCTTTTGAAAACAAATTCTTGTATATTTTGCAAATAGTGGATCGACTTTAAATATCATCGCCTCAATATGATTGTTCCAAAAAAATTGAGCAGAAAAGAAGCCCATGGCAATGTGAAGTATAGGTGATATCCAAGCCCATTGCCTCCATACCAAGATCTAATCGTATAAAGTGGGATATTTAAAACCACTGTATTTCTTCATTTCTGCATTGAGACAGTAATCTGTCTGTTAAAAGATAAAATATATATATATTAGTGTATATATATTAGTGTATAATGGATCTTTTTGTTGTTTTCCAAATGATTTAAGGACTTGTTTTTTACTTTACTCATAGAACTAACCATGCAATGTCAGAGTCCCAGGGCTACATAAAAAATAAAAGAAAAAACTATTTCATCTTTTGAGCAGTAAGGCGAAGCGGCTGGAGCGCTCAGACAGTGAGGATGAGAAATCAGAGAGCCAGAAGAAGAAGCCTCCTCTTATATTCTTTGGCGTCGCCTGTCGTCGCCGACCTGCTCTCATTCCTCTGACGCGATGTAATTTTTTTTTGAAATTTAAATAGATATACTGGAAGTATTCATATCGATGATATATATATATATATATATATATATATATATATATATATATATATATATATATATATATATATATATATATATATATATATATTACTTTCTGCTCTCCAGCTTCTGAACTTAAATCATATGTAACCTAACAGCAGATATTCCATGACATGCCTTATTGTATTTGCCCATAACACTATAAACTTTGTTTTTTGTATGACAGTTATTCCAGACTCCCCACAAGCACGTGATGTGAAGACCCCCTCTCCACCCCCTGAAGCAGAAGTCAAGAGGGAGCCTGCGACACGCACTGAGGTAAGGATATTGAGGAAATCTTTTTTTTTGTTTTTTTTTTTATTAGGCAAACCATGTTGGGTATCGGTACAGTATGTGTTTTCCATGCAAGCTTAACCATTATGTAAGAGACAAATGTAATTTGTACTTGATTGTGAGTTACATAATAGAAATAAAGTCCTTTTCAGTTTTAATGATCGTTGAACTGTTGTTCTGTAGGATAAACCCTTCTAAGAAAATATCAGAAATGGTTGCTGTTTCAGCAGTGTTAGGTCCCAAATTAGAATGTGATCATCAGTTTTGATACAGAACCGTATGCGATGAATTACTGTCATTTATGCATTAATATGCTCCCTGTACAGAATGCTGGAGGTGCCAAGAGAAGGAAGAGGAGGAGAGTTCTCAAGTCTAAGACCTCTTTGGATGAAGAAGGCTGCATTGGTAAGAAAATAAGCAATATAATCGTTAGGTTAGAAACATTTTTTGTATCAAAATGTCTTGATTATTCTGAAGTGTTGGAATTTAATTGGCAGAACATTATTATATTACAGTTCTGTCCTACAATGGGATAACCCTAGAAAACCTCTCTGTTTGGTTCAATTCCCAGTTGTATTTATCAGGCTTGTTTCTCGCTTATTGACAGCATCTGGCAGTCTTTATCGTTCCAGAAAGTTCATTAACCCTTTCAGTGCTAGGGGGCAAAAATGTCCTCATAAAGTGCTTGGGGGCGTACGGCGTACGCAAATCACACTGTAGCGCCGGCCGTGAGCATCCCATCATTTACATTTGTTTTTTAAAGAGTGTGTAGAAGGGTTTACGCTCTCAAAATACGTGAATGGTGTATCAGTCCGTCATTTAAAAAATGCATGATTGACGTGTAAACTGCCCTGTATTTGATTTTGCCGTGTTGCTCAATGTCGGATGCGGAAGTCAAACAAAGAAACAAAAAGGTCTGTATTATGTTTTTTATAGTGCTTTGATTGGTGCAAATTTTGATTGATGCAAGATTTAGGGTATCTAAGGACCTATTTTTAGTAAACTTAATCTTACTTTCAATAGTTATTTTCAGAACTGATCGATCGCTATTGATTACTGTATGTTGTCTCTGTTATACCGTGGCATATGCAATAGTAACTCAGTGCCTGGACACGCTGTGTTTGACCAGTTGCTTCCGACATTTTAGGATATGTGGGAGGGTTTAGTCTCTCAATGTGTGAATGGTGGATTGTTCACATCAATCAAACAGTTAATGATTGATGCATAAACTGGCCTCTAGGATTTCTCTGTGTTGGTCAGTCTGGAATCCAGTAAGTCAAATAAACAAACTGAAGAGTTTTATATTTCGGATCATGGTTTGATTTGAGCAGATCCTGACGGCTGCACACAGGAGATATTTTTGCCATTTTATTTTCCTTTCAGAACTAATCAATCGTTATTGATTGCTGTATACTGTCCCAGGCTATGCTGCACCAGCCACAGTAATAATAATATTAGAAAATATGTTGGTGCCCTAAAGGCTGTGAGTGAGTAATCGCTTACAAAACATTAGGACATGTGTAGGGGGATCTAGTCTTTCAAAATTATATTTTGAATTTAGTTTATGCCTACTTTTAAATATATGTAGAGTTTACATATTGTCCAGACAATGTTCTGTTTTAAATGTTTATTATTTATTAATACAAGTGTTGACGCAGCCATGACAGAAACATACTTACTCCTATTTTTTTTTTTTTCCTCCATAGATAATTAACATATTTACAGTGCAAGACACATGCGATTTATTTACTGTGTTAGAAAAATACTTTTTTAGGACTTTAAAGTGGCACAGAAATTGTAATTTTTCATTTTTTTCCCCCATTTAATCTGCAATATCTCAATCAGTTGAGTAGATATACCCATGTAAATTATATCATTGAAATGTTGAGATTGTACTGGAAAAAAAAACAATATATAGGTTACTGGTTTCCTTTAGATACCTGTTCCAGCAGTAGGGATGGAAAAACCCATAGCAGTGAAGGGGTTAATCAATGGAGAGTTAATTTATGACATTTCTTGTCGCATCCATTTTCTTGTTATTGTTTATTAGATATTAATGTCACACTTTTCCCTATTTTTTAACAGTCCCATTGAGAACAGTGTGTGAAACACCGATGTCTGGGAATAGTTGTTTATGTCCTTTTTATATTCAAGTTCTTAACCTTGACTGTTCTCTAGCTGTGTAACCAGCAACCAAGCCTGTTTCTGAACTGAGCCTCCCACTGTCCGATTCCAGCTTGTATGTCTCAGTAAAACAGTAAGAGCGGTGCACAGTAACAGAGAAGAGATGTGACACACCGCAATTGAAAGTGCTTTTATAAATAGAAGTGACAATGTACTTTGCACATGGTAGTTCGCCGCTTGCATCTTTTCGACTGCCTGCTGATATATAGGGTAGCTTGATAGTGCAGCTTCTCTCTTAGTCCACTGTCACGTTAAATGCACATATCATTAAATCTCTTTATTAGTACCTCTCCGTAAACTACCCCAGAGGCAGTTGTAACATCAATCCTAGATATCAGAAATATTTTCTGTGGATCACAGCCTTTTAGATGATGATGAAAAGGATTACATATTGTAATTTGAATAATAAAAAAGCTAAAACCTCTGCCAGCGCCTTTGACAAAAAATCCCCACTGACATCATTTCACAGAAAATTAGGATAAGAGGGTACTTTCAGGCCAAGCGGCAGATATTGTTTGCCAGCTTTCAGTTCCAGATTGTTTATCTTGTAGCCCACACAGGTCATGGCGCCCTCTGCTTGGAGCTCACCAATCATCATTTTTCCAAAACAGAAACGAAATAACTGCAAATCTAATCTGATCAGAGCTCCGAGCATGTTTCTCTTAGAAGCTTGTGAGCTTGCAAGACATGGTTTAAAGGGAAGTCTGATCCCCGAATCAAACAGCAAGTCATGGAGCAGATTGCACTGTTTCAGCATCACCCAGTAATGTTGTCTTTTTATCGTTAAACTAGCTGTTTACTCTGTGCTTATGTTTGGCTGTTTTGCCCATGTCTCTAGTGGATCATTTTTATAAATGTCCAGGTATGCTTTAGATCCCACAGCATGCCTGTAGGACACCCTTGTTGGATCTGTTCAGAGATGTATGTTTTGTCCTAAAATACAGATTTGTATTCTGTTTAATACTGAACATAAGTTGCAGGCTCTTAAGCCGGGTCCACACCTGAGTGATCAATTGCACAACCCAATTGCTCCCGAAATTGCTGTGTCCACATCTGAACAATTACTTGTGCAGCAAGGTTCCCACATTTACAAGTTTCGTTTTTTTATGATAACTGAGTTTACTTTTTTTTTTTCTTTTGTCGACCTGTGTCTACATGTTTAGAATTGTATTTTATTTATTTTTTTGGACAACTGAGGTGACACTTTTTTTTTGGTCGTGATGTGTCCAGTACTTAACGAGGAATAGTTGGCTGTTCTTATATTTTCAGCTGCTGTTATTTTAAATGCCATATTCCCTAAAGAAAAAAACAAAGCCACGTAAAAGATGGACGAAACCATTTAATTGCCTACATTTTTAAAATGAGCGCTTCTTTATGACAGGATATGCAAGCCGCATTATAGTGCAGTCAGCATTATATGAGTTTGCTAATTGCCATGTGATCACCTATGTCTACAGAAGTCGCTCAGGAGGTTGCTTGGAAAGGAGAGCCCGGCTCTACTTCAAGCAACTGGTTACAGGGACATCCACATATAAGAGACTCGGCTGCATGCAGCTGATCGCTCAGGTTTGGACCCAGCTTTATATTTGAGCAGCTATTAATAACTGCCCAGAGAAACCAAACACAAGTACCACTACATTAAATGTGGCGGTACAGACCATTTTTCTGGGATAGCTGAATGTATGAAAATACATTAGGTGTCTAGGTTCACAAGGGTGTACCTGTCTTATGGCTATTCCACAAACCTCACATCTTTTGGATTAAATAATATGCAGTCGGCAGTGGTATATGCTAACGAAAGAACATTTTAAGAACAAATCCTAATAAAGGTTTATTCTTAGCATCACAACCCAGCAGAATCTCAAGTCTGCTTTTTGTTTGCACATACGGTCAGTAAATGCACCAAACTTCTCAATTTTAATACCTGAAAACTTGCTGGATAGAAATCCAGTTTTGTTTTGTTAATATAGATGTTACTACATATGCAAGCTAACAGTGGATGCTGGGACTACTTGAAATAAAAGCATGACATTACTCATCAGACAGAGAAATAAAAAAAGCAACGTGATTAGTAAGCGTAACTTATTTTTTACTGGTACTCATTTCTACTGTATATTTAGAAAAACAAATATACATAGATTTCTTTTTGTGAACTTGCACCCATCTAGAATGGAACGCACTTTGTGTTGACTTATGAGTTAGTTTGGCAGTCACTTCTTTAGATTAAAATTCATGGCCACCTCTCAAAAGAGTAATATATTTTTCCCCAAGAGAAGCAAAGAAAATCTGTTTAACTAAATAGAAATTAAAACATATATCAATTTACAGAACAACCAGCACACCATTAAAATATTTGTTGGAAGCCGGTCAATTTGTACTTTTTGCTTTCCCTAGGGATTTTATAATCCGCCAGCATTTTTGTCTTGTATATGGAATAGTTATAAATCAGTTATGCTAGGGTTGATGCATTAAGGGGGCTAGCATTAAAGGGGTCTTGTACCTTTTAGAACACATGGAACACCTCCTAAAAGGAAGTTGAGCCAGGTAGCATCACTATTGGTTATCGCATCGTCTTGGATGAGTATAAGTATTGTCTATACTAGAATATGCTTTTGGCAGCTGACTTAAAATCAGAGAGCCACTGTTATGCTAGTAAATTGTAACTTATTCCATAAATGGGTAGCAAGTGCGTTGAAGAATGCAGGGTCAGTGAGTTAGCTGTGTAGTTTACATTATCTAGACAGCATCAGAAGAGAGTATTCTGCAGTAAGGCTTGAGTGGGTTTTCTGTTACTAACATTTTTTTTTTTTTTTTTTTTTTTTTTTTTTTTTACTGTTTCAGTAACTGAGAAGGTGTACGAGAGCGAATCTTATTCAGACAGTGAGGATGACTTTGTGAAGTCCAATAAGCAACAACTGTCAATGCAGCCAGCCCCACTGAGAGCAACAGGCGGGAAAAAAGCTGAGGACAAGAAGAGTCAAAAGAAGTCATCTGCCAATAAAGGAACCAAACAGGCGTCCATTATGGGATTCTTCCAGAAGAAATAACCACCAAGCACCCCTATGCTCCTCAAAACAAGCACTGAACTTATAAATCTGCTCTTGGGTTTGGACACTGGGTGCTGTCCGATTACCAGTGCGGTTTGAACTATTTTGTGTGTGTTATAATTTTACTGCAATAATAGGTTTGCTGCAGTAAGCTGAGAATTCCAAGTCTTATGAAAAAAAATATTCCCTTAAATATTCATTTTCTTGTGTGCTTAGCAGCAATTGCTGGCGAGGCAATCCAAGCCAAAGTGCTTTGGAGTTTGGTGAACCAAGCCGCTCAGTTGGGCCCAACTCAAATTAAGCTCCAAAATTAGATCCCCACTCTTCTCCAGCAGGAGGTCATTTGGCAATGAAGCTCATAATACTAACTTTAAACGTGCATTATAGGCTGAGTCAACCACTAATGAGACTAAACAAATACCTCTGAATCGAAAGCTGTTAAATGCTCTATAAAACCTTTAATGAACTACAAAATGGAGAAATAGATATATTTTCTAATTACGGATAAAGATAAAAAGCGTAACGTCAGCCAAACAGTACAAATTAGGATTCCTCGTGCAGGACAAAATGTTTGCTTTTTGGCTCTATTTATGGAAACTACTGTATCTTTTACAATCACGACTAATACTTATTGTCACAGAAATCGGAAAAGAGGCACTTCATTCAAGATTGGGTCTGTGTTGCTAATATCTTGTGTGTTTCTGTTTAGATTGCTTCTGCGAGACAGTGCAACTCTTGCGATTGTCGCACAGGTCGATTTTATAGTCTTGCCTCATTACCGTTTAAATTCCAAGGGAGAAGGATTGCCATAGTTGCATTTTTCTCAACTGTTGCTGGTCTCTCTAAGTGAAAGACTTTTATAAGCCAACCTTTTTATTGTGAGTAAAAGAAATCGGACACGCTGTTAATACAAGTATAATTTAAAAAACTGAATTTTGCATAGATCTCTGGTTGTGGCCTTTTTTTAAATATTGAATTCACAATACTCATTTAAATGTCGTGAGGTAAGGCTATTCACAACATCCCATGCAGTCATAACTTAGCAGGTGGCTTTGTTATTGAAATTGTAGTTTTCCTTTTCAAATGTCTGTTTTGGGCTGTATTCCCAAATTTAAAATGATCTGTTTTGCCAGTGAAAAGAATTGCCTTGTATGGTCCTCCTGACTTTATACATGAAGATCCTTCTATTTTATTGTTAAGTTGGAAGGTATTGCACCTTTGTACTGAGATGTGACTCATAAATGAATATTTTGAAGAAGAGTTGTCAAAAAGAACACGTTAATTTTAAAATTGAAAAAGGAAAGTGTCATCATAAATCTGAAGGTGTATAAAACATATCACTTTTTGATAGATGTATTAAAGACCACAGTCTACAGAAGTAAGCAGTAATGGCTTGTTTAATATTTGTATTAATCATTTCTATGGATATAGTTGGGTTCCTGTTTCTTAGAAATATATTTAAACAAAAAGTCAGTATGGTCAAGAATCCAATATGTTGTATAAGCATGGTCTATCTCATTTATAAGGTCTACTTCATTTTGATAAGTTGATTACTGCCCACTGGGAGGTAAACACATTTAAAAGGAATTCAGTGTAATCACTCTATAGCTGATACAGAAACTTCTTTCTTTGATGAATCTTCATATACGTGATTCAGATGTAGAGGGGGTCTATGGGTTATGTCTGCCAGAAGGAATGCACCACTCGCTGCACAGCACAAGTTTTGACAGATGGAGCAGAAAAGCATTTCAAAACCAGATTAAGACATTCACTACGGTGCCATCCTTAAAATAAGACATGTTGCTTAGATGTGGATTATACCATCTAGTTCCCAGATCTTAAAAAAGCCAGTCATTTTTAATGATGATTGATACCACTGTACAGACAATATATACTTGCATGTTAATTAACAGACACTGCATTCATTTATATCTTCCAAAAAATTTCTTGTCAGTTTACTTTCAAGGGGAGCTGTACTCAAAAAAACAAGGCTCTGTATGCATAACAGATGCGTCTCACTGCCAATTTTGTTAAAAAGTCAAGCGTTTGGCCAGTGTTTCAATTTTTTTGTCAGCTTTCTGGGTTAACTGGAAATGTAAGCCTCTGCCATATTGGATCCTTTCTGGCGCCCCTGTTACGTCATATCGTTGACAGCCACCCCAGTGAACGCCGGCAGGGTGAATTATGTCGGAATGCAAAATGTTCTGGTGCAAAAATAACAAAAGGAAAAACTGAAAAAAGTATTTTTGTGTGCCTAAGCCTTTAAACCAAAAAAGGGCGGCCATAACAAAACAATGGCTACATAATATAGGAAGGGGACATCTGCTCAATAGATTACTATGTGTGACTATAGAGCGAGTCAAGGACAGGATGGCACACAGAGCGCCACGGAAGAGAGCTCCAATACATTCAATGTTCATTTGTTTTAGTGGTTTTTATATGCTATACAGCTCAAGGAGAGGCTGAAAATGCATCAAAAGCTTTAGTTAACATGTTTTCTGTTGAAATGGTTCTGTATTCATTTGCATTACAGTTCCCCTTTGCCATCCAGGCATTATTCCTAACAGCAAACTACAGTTAAGCTTCAGTGGAATTGAGTATTTGGATTCTAGTAAGAATGCTTTGCTCACTTTCCTGTACAGTACCACAAGGTAGTTGAAGAGCCAAAAAAATAGAACCAAGCACTAAACCAAACTCGTACTGCATGAAATGAGCATCAGAGTCTCTTAAACAGAGACAGCATGACGTAGCATGACATGAACATGTAATGTACAGTGTGCTGCATAAAAACAGGACCAAAAATTGAAATACCTGCCATGACTCTGACCCCCAGAAAAGGGAAACAAGTACCTGGTTCATCCTTCAGACTGATGTAGTGTGTAAACTCAGTTCCCATGGCTGTAATTGGAACATTTACATTGCGATTACACTTTCCTCCATGTTGCCCCCTCCCTCCCAACCTGCTGAGTGACAGCACTCTCTTTGGATTTGTTTGGACTCTACCCAGCTGAGCATGACATCAGCCTTGGCCTTAGTTCTTGGTCATCTTTTATGTTTTCATTTAGAAAAACAGCTCCAAGTTAAACCGCTTGGAACAAACGAAATCGAAAAACTTAGATTAGAACCAAATGACGCTCTGCTCTGATCCAGAGCCACGAACCTCCAATTGACAACTTTTCAGTCAGGCAAGTCTTGAAAAACAAGTTCATGAACAAAAGATTTAATTCCTTTATTTGGCGATGTAGCAAAGAGCATGTAAATAGTATTGCACGTTGTACTGGTTTCTGCTTTTACTGCAGAAAGATATTGTGCTAGGGCTATCCCTTTTTTTCACAGGGCAGTTACTGTTGAGATATTTCCAATCTTCTTAATTTCTCTGACCAAATGGTTCTGTCATGGAGATTTATTTTCAATCAAAATATTTATACTGTTTATCCAATATTTGAAACACTCCCTTAATATTGTAACAATCTCAGTTAACGCAGGCAGGCGCATCACACAGGGTGAGGCAATCCACACACGGGCAGAGGGCGGGCGTGAACCCGGGACCTCTCACACTAAAGCATAGCGTTGCACAAAAGAGATGGCTCCTTTGCAAGGAGTGTATATCGGGCTTAAGTTCCTGTGTGTGATTATGTCACCTACCAGCCTTGCTGCTGCTGCCTACCCCTGTGCATGCTACAATACGATGCCTATCTGCATGCTGCAATGTAAGTGATAATGCATAATAGGACAGAAGGGACCAAAGAAAATGCTTGCAGTTCAATTCCTGAAACATACAGACACATGAATAATGTAGGTCAGTAGTGTGCAAATAGATTAATCTCAGATATAAAGTTCAATCTTATTTCCCTTCTGAGTGGCTGTGATTCCAGCCAAGAGTGTAAATCAATATGTGAAAAGTTACTTTATTCACAGGATCAAGCTGTATCTGAAATCTAGTGTTACATTCTAGTTGTGTAATGCCATGATTTGTATGTTTCTCTACAAAGCTTCATGTTTTATTAGATTTTTAAAATCAGATTTAGGAGAAACAGGCCAGGAGAAACTCTCCTGAAGAAACAAAGCATGACATGAATTGTTTATGTATTGTAAATTGATTTTTGAGTGCTAGTGAAATTATCTTTATACAAAAGCATAAACACGTTCTGATTAGGTAATAAAAAAAAATGTACCCCTTCATTAACCATATAATGAATTGTGTGTGCCTGTTTATTCTGGACTTTCTCTTGTGAACCAGATTCTATACGAAGTAAACCAAATGTAAATTATCTCTATCAAAATAAGTGAAAGATTCACAAAGTGAGTCTGCTTGTTAAGACATTTTATATCCCCTGCTAAAAATCTGAATGAATATACATATGGATATTCATTAAAGTACTTGTTTGCAAGCAGCAGATCAAGATGCTATTTCTCAATGTGCCAATAGGTGGTGCTGATGCATTCTTCACTCTCGCGCCTCCCTTAAATCGCTGTAGAGTACAGTGAAATGATAAACAGCTATTATAGAGAAGAAATGAGAGATTCTAACCCCATTTCCACAATAAGAATGTTATTTTCTTAGGCTTGATCCTCACTTTAGTTTTCTAAAAAGCTGTAGAAGGTGTTGCTTAATATTTCTATGACTTTTCACAATTTAAACCTGGAATCTGCTGTTTTTAGTTTGTAATTGATTTGTTTGTTTGTGTGCTTGTTTCACCTGGCAATACTTTTTGTTGAACTGAGCCACCATTAACAGATACCATTTCTGTAGCTGCTCTCAGCCACTAAGTGGACCTATTAAGATGATGCCAACTTTGGAACGTTAGCAAACACTGAGCCAAATTGACTCCAGTGCCGCGTTGTTTTTTCTAAAGGAATGTAACAAACTAGCAGTGATATTTATCTAGCAAAAAATTTCAAATGTGTACATAAGAGCCCTTGAATTAACACACTGAAATATTTAATAACCTTTTGCATCATTACTCAAAGACAATGGCTGAGGGCAAACCAAGGCACATTTGTAGAGCTTTTAACTATAACAGTGGTGCATCACACTCAGATATGATTGTTTGCTAAGTATGCATTATTACACAATGGTACCTACAGTGTAGCAATATGAAGTTAATGTGCCTGTATTTTTTTAATTTAGTGTGTCCGATTATAATTTTTTCCCCCGATTTGCTTTTCTTCTCGTCGCAGCAATTCCCCACATGGCTCAGGAGACCTGCAGATTCAGTGGGCGTCCTCCGATCCCACCACCAAGCCAGCTTCCTTTTTCACCCAGGAACTTGTGAGTAGATGTCAGAGAGCTACCGGCCTGTGGAGGACAAAGCCCAGCCCTGCAGGTGTCTGCTATGAGCTCACTGGGTGCCTGGCCAGCAGGGTTCGCTGTAGAGCGATGAGGAGACAAAGTCCCTGATGGTTTTACCTCCCTAACCCACAGGAGCGCCTGAGCCAATGCAATACTGCCTTTGGAGCCCCCAGAGAAGGCCGGCCTACTTTGCACAGCCAGGACGCGAACCTGCGCTGTATGACACTCCTCCTACCACATGAGCCATTAGAGGACTCAATGTACCTGTATTTTGAAGTGTATTCATAATTGAATATGTTAAAGAAAAAAAATGTTGCAATATTGGGAGTGCATGACACATAAATAGTAATTAAAGAGAGGAAACAGATCATGCATTGTTCTCATTAAAAAAAAAAGTTGTCATGTTTTTTTTTTATGTGTTTTGTGAACTGGTTTCATTCAATCCACACTAAACTGAATTTGAGCCTTTGGGTTCTGGAGATGAAAAATAAGTGTTACAAACATTAGGCGCCAACCTGTCTCCTGGGGGGAACAAACTGAAGCCCAACTGGCTATGAGGGATTATAACTCATCCCTGTGGAAGACAATGGAAAAGTAAATGCCATGGTTCAAAGAGTAATTTCGGTCTTTATAACTTGGCACCAGCAGCGCAGAGACGGTGATAAACGATTTCCAGCTTTCTCTTCAAAGGTGAGCCTGTAGGGGCCGGGAAAGGATCAGGAGCATCTGGAGCGTCATCTTTCCAACTTTTCTTTCTGTATTTGTTTTGTAAAGGGTCTACAGTGCACAGGATCCCTGCTGTCTCTGATTGTTGTTGGTAAAGATCCTGAGTAAAGTATGTTTTTATGTGAGCCTCCTCGAGCAGACAGAGCCAGAGTCGACCCCGTCATGCAGCTGCTGCAGCTGCTTCTTCAGCTTATTCTGTATGATGATTGCCAGTGTTATTTATTTTTAATGTTTTACCAGGAAATCCTTCCTAAGTCGTAACATCATATGCAACCAAGGGGTCGTTGGATGAACTCCATCAACTCCCTTAGATTGTTTATTATAAGAGTAAATGGTTTCTGTGGTTCTGTACAGGGGCACCCCAGTGTTATAAAGCTGGCTGTCAATGAGGCTACACTGACACTTTCTAACTTTTGAAAATGTTCACAATACCTCAGTTGGAGCCTCATAACCCCATCACTCTTAAAAAACAACATCCCCTAAAAATATATAGTATACAATCAATGTAAAACTGAATCAGTCTTGTCAGCAATATATTTATATTAGGAATTGTGAGAGTGTTCTTCTGCTTCAGTTTATCCTTGCTGTGTGTGGGAGAGCCATGCTTGAGAGTAATGTTTAAGGTGCCAAGTACACAGGATCCTTTATCATAAGGGTTATAGAAAGAAATATTATTAAACTGCCTTGTTCTTAATTGTATAGAATTCCATTCAATACTTGGGACTTTTCATTGACTATAGGAAAAACCTATTTTCTTAAAGGAATAATATTATATATATATATATATATATATATATATATATATATATATATATATATATATATATATATATATATATATATATATATATATAATGCCATATTAAATATGGTTGGAGCCCTCTTTGTTTAAGTGTCATTTGGTGCTACTCCTATTCAGATCTGATGGACACCACTGCCACACCAAATTAATTGTCACTTGCCAGTTAGTGCTGAGGTGGTTTTGGAAGGCTGCTGAGAAATAGTTAGAATTGGGAGACAAATCTTGCATAGCTCCCAATGAGAGTAGTTTCTAATCTTTTATCAAATATGAGTACAAAGTCATGTGACAGAAAGAGAAGCAATATGATCGTTCCTGTCCAATCTTGTCGAAGTTGAGTACAGTACACTGTGAGAGTGTGCCGAGTACTCAGAACATATGAGTTTTTGTTCTGAATATGGGAATTTTTCAGCGCATGAACACTAAAAATACGTAAAAAGCATATTGCACAATACACACAAGGTTTTCACAATCAGAAATTCTAGTTAAAGAAATAAAGCCATTGGCAGATATGCATTTTATGGTACTTCTGGTATATTAACCTACCAACTTCTGGTAATCTCATCTGAGTAAGATCTAAGTACTACTACCTGTACAAGTGTGACACCTCTGAATACTAGAAATGTATGTTCTGCACACCCCTAGTACACAGTTTATGAAATAGATAGTATTAAACATATATTTTAGGAGGTGACATTTGTATGAGAAGGTATGGACTCTCCTGCTCTAGAAATAAGGATATCTCTGTCCTTGACAGCAACAGTATAGTTCTAGAAGCCAGCTGCATCACCTCTGTATCTTGAAATGGTTCCACAGTTCAGCTATGCCAGCTCTTACTAACCTTCTGAACAAATACACAGCTTTGAGTTTCACAACTGGATGCCTCTATCTTTGTTTTTTTGTCTCCGAGCGTACGATTTCAATTAGACTCCAGTTACATGGCTCAGCAGATGTGGAACGTATTTCTCAGCCCAGGTGGAATAAATCAACTGGCATTTAAAAAAAAAAAAAAAAAAAAATCCATGTTATTACATTTAATCTGCCCTGTAGCTTAAGATTTCTTCTGAAAGCTCAAAATCCTTTTAATATGAACTCCACAACTGCCTGATAAGCTCCTTTTTTATATTGTTTTTCCCGTTTAAAGACGTTTGTTCTGTCACAGAGCTGTGCATTTATATCTTTTTTTTAACGCATGTTTCAACAGGTTACTTATTTATATATTTTTGTATTCATTCCAGGAATAATCGTTGTAATATTTTTCTCATGAATAGATGGGAGGCAAGACAGAGAAAGCAGGGAAAGTGTTCTGACAAATTATATTAAGTGATGTATGAAAGGGATCTAGAAATGTAGGCATTTATATAATTTTGAGAGCATTCTAGTTTAAAATGAAGCATAATATGATTAATCTTGATACTGCCAGGAAAACAAGTTTCAAAAGTATCACAGATTTGAGTCCAGGCTATGTCACAGCCGACCGTGACCGGGAGCTCCCAGGGGGTGGCGCACAATTGTCCGAACGCTGCCCGGGTAGGGAGGGTTTAGGTCGGCAGGGGAATCCACGGCTCACCGCGCATCAGCAACCCCTGTGGCCGATAGGGCACCCGTGGGTCTGCAGTGGAGCCTCCAGATCTGTGTTGTCCTCCAGCACTCTAGGTCTGGTGGCCTCGCTGTGGATCTGCAGTGTGAATAATGCCGGATTGGCAGGAGCACGTTTTGGAGGACATGTTCCCGAGGCTTGGGGACGACTAAATTCAATTAAAATTGGAGACGGCTAAATTTAATGACATTGTGCGCCTGTCTGTAACAACCAGTTGTGTCTGTGTCTGAACAACAGTGGAAATAGGAATAGGTTCCCCTGGAAAAACCAATCAAGCCAGTTCCATAATCCAGCAGAGGGAGAGCAGAGGAACAAAATGAGGGGGCTCTTGTATTTCTGTCTTGAACAGAATTAAACAGCAGTGGGGGTCCACAATCCAAAGTACATTTTTTTTTTTGCAAGAACCTTACGAAAGAAGATCCCCCCTCATGACAAAATAAATGATATTCTAAATTGATTTTTCATCAGAGTACTCCTATTTTCACCAGCTTTGTGAGAACAATTTATGTTTTTGTCAGACGAGTGGCGAAAAAAGATTTTAAAAGATAAAATAAAGACATTTCTCACGCACAAAATGAAAAGAAAACATTACAGTCAATCTTATGGAGTCCCAATTATAAACAGACATGGTATGATTTACTAAAGATATATGATTTTCAGACAGTTTTATTATTTTTTTTTTTAAACTGAAAACAAAATGTCCACTTTTTTTTCTGACGAAAGAAGATTAGACCGTCGCAAAAAAAGGATATTTTTTTTGTGAGGCTAATTCCTTTCTCGAGATCAAACATCTAACTGCAAGAGTTGTACTGAGCATGCTCAGAACCAAAATTGAACAGAAATTGGGGTTTAAAGTTAGATATTTGAAAATATGTTGAGAATATGTTTGTACAATTGGACCACTTCTCCGATTGTTCCTGAAACATAGAGATCATAGAATTGAAAAGGTAAGATCAGTGGATGTTCTCACAGTCACGTCCGTAATCTAAAAACACAATAACCAAAAACTTTAACCAAATATTTATAGTGGTCTAATGTGCGTAAGGAACTCATTGTCGTGTAGGCTCACATACTGCTCCAAAAAAAATGAAAAATCATAAACATCCTGATTGCAATCTTCAGACTACACACAAAAAAAACTGTAGCTCTCACTGTGATTGATTTGGGCTAGTTCTTTGAAATGCAGATGAACAACCACACTGATTTTATAATCCCATCCTGGACCCTTATTTCTGTTTAGCATTCTTGACTCATAGATTAACTGCATCCAAAGGCTTCAAAGAATATAATTTCAACAGTTGTAATTTATTTTTAAACTCTTCTTCATGATAAACACACTATGAGTAAATCACTGCAATAATTCAAACCACATTTGTACACACGCTCAGGGCTGGATGATATAATCACATTTGGCTTCAGAAGAATACATTGTTGAGTAATTGTCCAATAATGACACATAGATGAGGTGGGTGAAGCAGCCACTCTGTGAGAACAGCTGGTTAACAATCCCATTCGTTTATGAAGGAACAAAACCTTAGTGTAGTGGACGCCCAAGCAGTTTTACAAGTCAACTAAACTTGACCGGGGTAACAGTTGCCATTAAGGCACTTCTTTTCATAGGACATTGGGACTGCCTAATAAATTCCAAAATTAGAACCTGTGGTGCATTCATCCAATCTGAACAGAGCATGCCAGTATCGCAGAGGACATCTGTTAGATCTGACAAGTGTTGGATAGCAAATTAAAAAATGAACTGTCATCTCGTCGGTAGTTTGGAGATCTGACTTCGACATGGCCTGCTCCTTGTTAGGTAAACATATGCTGCCTGACTGTACCGAACAAGCATGATTGCTAATATACATAGTGTCTGTGGTATTCACAGCTTTTTTTTTTTAAATGCCACATGATATTGATTTTAAAACCCTGGTGAAGGATAAGAATATATGCTCTGCTTTAATGGCTCTTAGAGGAGGTCAGTGCATGAGGTTAGTTTTAGTCCTGTGCAAACAGGCTAGTCTCTTCATTGTTTTCTTTAGCAGTCTAGGAAACACCAAAGAGGTCCTGTGAAAGGATAGCGTCAGAAATAAGCCTCAAAGCCAGGAAGCTGCTGTGAAAGCACTGCTGCTCATGTTTATTTACAAAAATAAATGAAATAAACACAAAAGCACAGGAACAAATAAACAAGGAACAATGACCGAAATAAAGAGTTACATGTGCAGGGCTTCCTCCCTGTCACAGGGTTATAGTGTTGTGAGGGGCTATTTCTATCTGCCATCTATATCAATAGAATATAACCTGAATATAACGTATAATATAGCTTGGTCAGTTACAAGGTATTGTTAATTGATACACCAGCATCTGGAAGAGTACAATCGAGTGCAAAATAAGGTGTAGTTTACTACGCAGCTAACCACTTGTCCAATTGTACCGGAAACTTGAAAAGGGCATTCTTTATAACAAGTTATTGAGCGTGTCTGAATTTGTCAATCCCCATGACGCATTGAGGTTTTACATATATCTACAGAAGCGCTTATTGAATTGTGATGAAACCTGGTTTGGACATTCTTTAGCACAAGTTATCAGAACCAGAGTATCCAAATGTGGGCGTCTCGAGACATCTGTCCACCTGTCACTACCTCTAGCTTTAAAAAAAAAAAAAAACAGAAAAACAGAAAAACATCATCTTGAAAAGATAAATTCATCTATAATGTAAAGAGATCTGATATATATATATATATATATATATATATATATATATATATATATATATATATATATATATATATATATATATATATATATATTACACACAAAAATAGTTGGGCATTACAGGGTTAAAGTTAAGGAATTATCGCAATTGGGAATGTCACAACAAATACTTTCAAAACAGGGGATTCACACCCCACAAATCCCTTACTGTTTTGACTTTAAGTTAGATGTCCACTGATACCACGGATGTATCTTTCAATTCAGACAGCAAACCACACCTGACCCTGCATGATGTCATGCTGATAAAAGACCTTGATATAGAAACACAGTGTGTTTCTGTTTTTCTGCGGTTAAGTCCTGCCTGTTTGATCTCCTCTTATCCAGAGTGTGTGAAGTTAAGTAACGAGTATTGAATGCCCCGGGCATGAATGCAATGTTATTTTAAGTTTTTTGTGATTCTGTTTTTGAGCAAAAGCAAAGTGGAGATGTCTCAGTCGCACGTTTGTTTTGGTGATGCCTTTCCGCACCAGGAAATGAGTGCTTCATCTGTTCCTTTTACTGCAATAACACAAGCGCGCAAGTTCAGTAAAACTGACAGCTTTTGAATAAGTGGACCTCAGGTATTAGAGCATAAGGAGCCGGGATTCAAAGCTTGGGGGGAACTCAAGCATTGATAATTGAGCAGACGGCTTGTTGTAAAATAATTCATTCTCATAGATGTGGCTACTTTCCGAGTTGATTAAGGTGTTCAGATAACCCTTTCTGTGTCTGATCTGAACTGTGTCAAGTAGCTTTTATGTAGAACACGGTCTGTTATAATTAGTAATCAGGTGATTAGATCTTAGCCAGTTCTCTACTGGTAATGCAGCAGTTGTATGGGTGTTATCAGTGCTGCAATAATGCGACTTGTCTTTTCTGCTAAAACTGTAAAAGGCATTAGGCCCTTCTTTTAGTGCAAAGGCCTTTAAAGTCATGAACAAGAGCAGTGCTTTATAATCGTGGCGTATAGGGGACATGATCGTACACAAGATAAGCACATTTGCTTGTAAGCAGCATATCAATATTAGAAATTAGTTGAATAGAAATACAAAAAATTAACATATTTTAGAAACCCATCTCCAAGCGTTTAATATCTGGTCTTTTATCAATTTTACTTGTACAATTTACCATGCTGTTGTATAGTAATGCAAATTTATTAAAGTTTTGCATTTACTGTTATTTTATGATACTTGGACATAGCTGTATGGGCTTCTTTATGAATCCAAAGGAGAAAGTGCATTGTTTATAGAACACAGTGCATACCCAAGTCAAGCACCAAGTATAGGCACATGCTGCAAATCATGCGATTATACTTAGGGAATAAAAGAAAATCACCCTTTTGCAAATCATCACAGCAAATCAATGAAACCCTGGCCGCCCATGCTGACACCCCATTGAAAGTGTTATGGTCTTAGGCATTTCAACATTTTTGTCCAACCCTATACCCTGTACCTAAGCTTTTCACCACAGTCTCTCATTCAGCCAACACACAATCCACTGCAGAGGTGCTACAGTCTCTAGCACAGGTTATCCAAGGTCGGGATTCAGATTTTTAAGGCACATTTAAGCCATGTGTGCTGCCTATTGGGCACTCAACGCCAGGTCCAAATCTTTTCACACAAACAACTGGCCTTTCCAACCTGATTTATAACCACTGACTGCACCCATCTGTCTGGATACAGCTTGACGCCAGGACTGAGCGCACGTCGAAGTGCACATCGTTCCACAGGAAGGCTCCCAGCATTCATCACCTGCACTCACCACTGTCACAAGGCCAGCCACGACGTTCATTTCTGATGCATGGCTGGCTGCTGATTCTCTGCCTAAGCAAAGTCATTTCTTCAGATTTCCTTAAATACGAATATTCTCCTCACTGCCAATTGGGTATCCACAGATACCACTTTCAGATTAACTCCAGTGAAATGTACATTCAGTTAACTTCAAAATGCTGTTTGGATGCAGTGTAAAAAACATTAAGGAATGCTGCTGTCTCTTTATGGTGAATCCAATATGGCTAAACATAGTTTAAGGTTTTGTTAATAGTTGCTGTATCTAGAAATGCGTTCTAAACGTATTGATTAAATCAGTTCATTTCAATGTCAGTCGTATTTAAGAAATTCTAATTATGATATTTGTTGCGCAGAGATTAGGAAAGGAAATCTGGGACCACATTTAAGGTAAGGAGTCAGAATAACCAGATCGGACAAGCTGCATATGAGGGCTGTCTTTGAATCCTGAGATATGAAAGAGGACCCCCTCCTCCACCAACACTCACCATAGTCCTTTCAGCAGCTGGGAGCTATCAGGATCCCTTCATCGCCATACTCATCAGTGCCGCTCAGACATAACAAATTACCAGAGATTTCAGCTCAACAGCCAGCGGAAATAATTCACAGCTTCATTGTGTTACAATTATTGCCTGAAACTGTACAGCTTCTGTTTCAAGATTTTTTTTTTTTTTTTCAGGCCTGCAGTGAGAGAAGAGGAGTCCTGTCTGGACATTGTGTGTGAGGCCTATACAAGGAATCATTGTTGTAAGCAGAAGGGAGAATCAGGGTGGTTGAGAAGGGACATTTCAAAGCACAGGCTTTGCACCCTCTAAGTTCCTAAAGTCTTTGGAAAGTTTAAATATATATTGAGTTCTCTTTGAAAAAACACAGCAAAGCACTGTAAATGCATATAATAAGCATGGGGAAAGCATTGCAAACTGAAAGATGTGTGTGTGCATTTTTTAGGATTCTCTGCAGTAACATTAGGAGGACAAAGTCTTCAATACTCTTTTTCGTGCATCTAGACATTGGAAGCAAATGTAAGGGCTGATCCAGTATGCCCCACCTGTTGTGCTAGCGCAGGCTGTTGACTCAAGGCAGTGACAGGTTACAGCTGCAAGAGAACTCCCAGCTGCTCCTGGCTGCGCTGCCTTTGCCAAGGTTGGCGTAGTGATGTCAAGGGCAATAAATGGAACAGAACATTTGACTTACAGTAACGAAATCTGAAGACTAGCAGGCTTTTCTATTGTCCCATATATTATAGTACCTTCCAAAGTAAAAATTAAAAGCAAACTTGCATACCATTGTAGCCTTCATAGATATGACACAACTTTCGAACTTAATTTGTCAGATAGCTAACTTCAGGTCCATTATTGGGTGATAATGGGCCTATAATTATATAATAGTTTTGTGAATTACGTAATTTGACGTCCATTAGAATAATCAGTGTATAGCATAGGATACTCCAGGACATACTGGTAAAGCTTGTAGAGAAACCAGAGTCTGAGGTTAGGATTCATGTACAGCCTCTAATGCTATCAGTCTGGTCCTTTTTTATGTTTTATGAAAACAAAGAATGATAATCTGATTCAAGTGTCTTTGTACTTCAAAAGGGGCAAAGCCTCTTCCAATCTGTGAGCTGGCAAACTCCAAAGTGGTTAAAACTCCTGACCCACATTTATATAAATTAACAGTGGCCTATTGTTGGACTCATCAAGTTAGATAACTATGACCCCTGAAATAATGAACGATTACATTGACACTGGGCTACAAATTACTGGCACAGACGGTGAGAAACATTAGCTAACAAACTCCAGTGAAGAACCACATTCAACAGAGGCAGCCTTTGAATATAGTATAGAAGAATCTTGGGGAGTACAGAACCACTTAGATTTCTATCTGCTGTGTTTAATCTTTTTCAGAACTGGTGAATGATAGCTGTAGTTGTTAGGCCCACATCAATCCAAAGATAACAATTTGTCTATTTGTTCACACCTTCATTTAAGTATCTGCAAATGTGTTATTAGATTTTAAAGGTTATTAATAGTTTATTACAGTAGCATTTTAGTGACACAATATTAGTGTAAAGCTCAATGTCATGTTCTAAAGGGATTATATATAAGGGCTCTTATATAAGGGATTATTATATAAGGGCTCTTATAAATGCTTTGTTTATAACACTGCTATAGCCTGATTATAGTTTTAGTCACCTTTATAATATAATGATACATGTATTATTATAAATAATCCTTAAATTAAAGCATTACCATTTTTACCTGAACTTTGTAGGAAAACTGTGCCTTTTTTAAAGGAAAACAGAGTATCCAGAACAGTTCATAATATAGCCATTATTTTATTACATTTGTATCAATACTGTTGGACAATAACAGACTGCTGCTTAAGTTTCCACCTCAGCCCTATAGTGCATTACTTTTCAGTCACGATAAGCATGGCTTCCTTCTCAAGGTACTACAAGTTAATATATCTGCATATGTTGATGCACATTCAATTGAGTCTCTGTTTAGCTAGAAGGTAACCCAGGTACAGTAAAAGAACAGCACTATCCTGTCTGGACATTTTGCCTGTGATTCTTTTTAAGCCTGCAGCTCAAGTGCCTAAACAGAACTAACTGCAATGTGTACAGAAGCTGTTTTCTTCTCCTGATACAAGGGTTTACAGTGTGGTATCGTCCTGGCATGGTGATAATGGAAGGCAGTGGTAAAAGAGTTCCTTGTTCACAGAGTGCTGTTTAAGCTGGAGAGTTAAGTGGCACACAGTCTGTCCATTTTTTCTGGATGTAAAAACTGTGCAACTTCCTTAATTCCTTCATCACACATTCTGCTATCTGTGGCTTCCTTTATCTTGGCTTCTTGTTCCCGGAACTTTTTCCAAGTCTCTAAATGAAAAGAAGAGAGATGCAAGATCAGCTTGACTTGATCTTCATTCCCTCTGATAAGTAAGTGGGCTGCAGTAGCGAGAGGCAGCATTTTCAATGGGCATTTCAAATATGTATGTTTAAATGTATTAACTTGAATTTATGAGGAATTTAATCATAACATGTATTAGGTTCTTATAAAAAGGAGAGTTCAGATTATCTTTAGTTTACCTATGTCAAAAATAATATTGAAGAAATCTCTCATTACAAAACTGGTAACATTACCATCATTTGGGGTTTTTCAGATGTTTTTGAAAAAAAAAAACAGCTTTCTTAAAATTAAAAAAAATAACAGTGGAATTTTAAAAGTTTATTATTTTAAAGGTAGTAGGTTCCCTTTTAGAAAGAGAAAAAGAGAGGAAGAGAGAGAGAGAGAGAGAGAGAGAGAGAGAGAGAGAGAGAGAGAGAGAGAGAGAGAGAGAGAGAGAGAGAGAGAGAGAGATAGACTTGGCAACTCAAACAAAGCCTACTGTTCCAATGTTACTCTACCTAATTAGACCTATTTTTTAAGCTGGGCACCTACTGCACCTACTTAGTCATATACTTAGGAATTCACTCTGAAAAGCACCACGAATGCATTATGTAGCCATAAAAAGGCACTAATAAAAATACATTTTACATCTGGCCCGGCTTAATTTCATCACAACGTACCTACCCTCATCTAGCCTGGTCACCAATATGAAGTTTTCTGGTTGCTCTGCAAACTCCTTCTTCTGAAGCGTCTGAACTTCCATTAAATGGAGTATTCCTGGCGAAGGCATGGGGAAAGATACAGGTTACTACAGTAGACGAGCAAAAACCATGGCAACGGCTGTTGTGCTCCAAGCCAGCCCCCCTCATGAATTCAGTGACAGCTGTGTAGACGTCAGCCCTGTTTCAATAAATGTGCTGAAATACAGAGCTCTCTTTACCATCTTATGTTGCTTTCAATTGCTTTCAGTGTTGCTGCAGAAATATAGAATTTTAGAATGGTTTTACATGACTCTTGTTAAGGTGCTTTGAGCAGCCTTCTGGGACGTATATTGAGTTCTAAATGCCCTTTTCTTTCACTGCATTGTTGGAAGTACCTAGTCTTTATTATATGGTGAAAAAAAATGCCATTTAATTAAGGCGCCACATACCTTCTACAGTCTTCCAGACATATATCTCGATATCCACAGCTCCTTCTCTTTCAATGGCAATTTTTCTAACGGTGCTGTCTGTATCAGACTCTGATGGGGATGCAACTTTATAAACCAACAGGTTATTACTGTATGCTTGGAGGCACTGTGTCCTGTTTGTTTCTTCTTTTGTTTCTGTTGACAAATCAGTGAGGCATAGTCAGTGAAAGCTCTTACCAGCTCATCAAACACTCACACAGCAGTTCAGCTCAGAGTCGTTCCCAAAAAGCATGTACAGTATGTCTGTAAGCACCCTGCCTCTTCTGTGCAGAAGTTAAGACACTTGCTCTCTGCGTGGTCGCCGGTTCACACCTAGCCTGCTATATTGATACCGTCACTCAGATTCTCATCAACTGCAGAGGAAAAGGAGGGAAGAGTGTCTCACGCAGTGCTGTGTGTTGCGCTGCCGTAATGGATTCTGACCCATGCTGGTGAGATCAGGTTAAAAGCTTTTCAAAACGCATATGAAAGATATGTTTTTCTGTGTTTAGGAGAAATACTTTTGACTGATTGTTATTTGTACTTTACTACTGATTTATTGTTTAGTTTGTATATACTGCACAGTAGGTCGAAAAATTCACTGATACATATTACGTTTAACAATTGAATGGGCAACATTTTTTAACAATGGAAGGCCACTATTGAAAGTTTGCAATACTTAGAAATACTAAAGGAACTGAGATTCAATGACTAATGTAATTGACACTCACCTTTGAAGACCTTCCACTGCCACTCCACTAGACTGGTACATCTTCACATACCTGGACATGTCTTACAGCACTTCCCTTCAGGCTTCTCCGGGTACTGGCAGGGATATTCGCTAGGGCAAGTGATCTTCCTGCACTCCTGTTTGCCATCCTTACATGTGCACAAGATGCACTCCAGAAGCCTGTGAGGCCGCAGAACTGGGTGCCACACCTCTCCGTGGGAATACGTCTTTCCACTGTATACACAAGCTGATATAAGGCACAACTCTTCATCAAACTGGGCCGCCATGAACGCCATATAGTCTTACTCTCAATGCCTAGCACAGGTTAGTATCAGAAGATGGGAGTAAAAAGAGGTCTGTATGCTGCACTTTCATTTTAACACACCGAGAGAACAGCTTGTTCAATTGGGATACAACTTGCGGACCTGCATTAGCACACAACAAAATCTGGCTGTCAGTCTGTCAGACCCAACAGATCAAGTCCTCTTTATTACCCCTGTAAACCCCATGAGTCAAAACTAATAAACAACAAGCCCCCTGAATTGCATGCCTGAGTTTATTTCAGGGTTTGTAACTTTTGTAGGTGAATTTCATCAGGAGGATGCTTCAGATATGCACCTTTACAAAGTCCATTTGTGACCCCACATTGCTAGTTACCTCTTCTGTGTTTCTCCTGCAGGACGATCTTCACTGTGGTCCCAGTGGCTCCCTTGTGCCAGAAGGTTTTGAGGTTTATGCCCCTGGAGGTGCTGTTCAGAGTTGATGGGGTCGCTTTAACTGCTCTTGTTTTGATCTGCTCCCCTGAACACTGGTCCTGAGAATGCCTCTTGCATTTCAGGGGACAGAAATGAACAATGTTTGGGTTACAAGATGAACTAAGAAAATGAACACGGTCACAGTACAGAGTTCGAGTGGCTGACCGGGTTCCACTCTTTTCTGTTGAGGATGTACACAACTTTGATGCACCTTGTTGAGAATGGATTTTATCACTGATCATTACGGGAGCAAGTAAAGCATATCCTACACTATATACTGGTACTTCAATACTGCCATTTTTGCCATGCATTGCATTCTTATGCAGTCATTTATTTCTAGCCTGAGAAATCACTCATAATCTTCAGAACAGATTATTAAATAACAATGTCGTTAATGTCATGTGGTATGTGTAGTGTATTAGATGTGTGTTGGTCAAGGTAGATATAGTATGAAATACAGAAGGTCCCTGACATGAGCTTAAATTGCAATTATTACTCATGAAAATAAATAAGAGCTGCATGGCTTTTATTTAATTGTACAGTGTAACATAGTTTTGAATTATTAAACAGTCTGCAATTTTGTAAACAATAATAACCAGTACATGTATAAAGCATTGTGGCAGAGCTAAGCATAGCAACTGTAATATGGAAACATGGTTTATTTCCTGTTAAAATAATTTGTATTTGTACACATTGTCTTCTACTAAAATAATACAATTACAAGAAATAAATACTTACAACACCTCTATTCAGTTGCAGTTGTTCTCCTTCTTCCACTGATGCATATTTAGGATTGGCAGGAGAATCTGAATGGTCTAAAATCCAGCAGAAAGGGAAACGGGACAGAGGTCAAACCCAATCTTCTGTTCTTGGTTGACTTAAAGATGTTATTGTCCCTGCATGTCTCCCCGGCGACGGTTTAGCAGCAAATGGGGTTACATACCCTATATTTAATGGGGTTACACACCCTTTATTTAATGGAGTTACACACCCTTTATTTAATGTGGTTACATACCCTTTATTTAATTTTTTTTCCTGTGATTTAAAAAGTGGGATTGAAGTAGATAAGTGGAACCAATGAGGTCACACAATGCCTCTATCTTTCACAGGGTACCCATAATCCCAGTTTGGAATGAGCAGTCGTGTAAATTGTTACAACTACAGATTTGACATTTGCCCCCCATCTCCAAATTCAAAGTTAGCTCACAAGTAAAGGCCACCACTTCATTAGATGACTGTTCATGGAAACAACAGCATATAATAAAAAAGCTAATTGGAATTTAAAAAAAAAAACTGCAATTACCCTTGCAAAGCTGGCAGCATGTGTCTGGTACAGACACTGGCGTAGAGCAAGTCAGTTTCAGGCATGTCCTCAGACCGCAGAAGATGTTTCCATTCTATAAACAATTACAGTAAGTACGTAAGTCGGTTGGTAAGCTAGTAATTGATTTTACATTTCTCTTCACCGATACCAATCTCCTGGCATGAAGCTCATATTGCTCCAATAAAGGGCAGGAAGGCTCAGGTATTGATCAGACCTATCAGAGGACTCCCCGGCATCTTTTTGTTTTGTTTTACGTTGTTTTCAAACATTTTTGGCTGGCTTTTAATGTAATATTTCTTGATTTGTAGTGTATTATAATGTATTTTAATTTCACTCTTGAGTTGACTTGTCAGAGCGGCTATCCAGGTAAAACATTTCACTTACTGAACAGCTGCACAGCACACACTGATTCGGCTGTCTAGAAGGGAACAATTCATCCGAGCTGAACATCTCGCCTGCTTGGTAAATGGTCCCGTTGTACTGGCAGGACTTGAGGGGGGCTCTGAGACCCACTGGGCTTTTCGGTTCTGCTTTAGTAAAATAAATACCAGATAAATTCCATGTGTGTAGATATGCTGGCGATCCATGGGGGGATGACACCAGTTTATGTGTTATGATGCATTAAAAAACTAAGAATGCAGCAAGTGTATGCTATGCATTGCAGATCTTTCTGTGTGTGTGAACTAGTTCAGGCGTTATAATTCTAACCATATAGATTTACTTTTGAGTCTCCTGAAAGCACCAGATTATGAAATATTCCTTGTGCTAGTATTCATCAAGATTCACAGGCAAAATGTAACCACGTGCATGCTGCCAGTTTGCAGTTAGTCAATTTTCCCCAAGGAAAAGTTTTCATTAAGTTTTTCATGGGAATAAAAGTCTCAATAACAGTAAATAAAATATGGGGACTTATATAGTTGAAAAATATGTTTTTATTCTAATTCTCTATAAAATTGTGATAAAAGTACCTATTTATCACAATTTGAAATTCTATGGATCGTATTCCTTACCTGCACATCTCGGACAGCACTGCTGCGAATCGATCACTGGATTCTCACACTGAAGGACAGGACATTTAATGCTGTTGCAGTTCACATGGCCAGTCTACAGAGTTAAAGTAAAACATTGGTAGACTTTGACTAGCTGCACCGAAATAAAGAACATACTGTACACCGCACAGAAGAACTTCCAGAAACTGTTTATTGATTTATGCTTTATTAGAATGCTACAGGTATTGAAAAAAACACACCTTATGTTGGAGAATACTGCATGCATGGAGAATATTAATGGATAAAATAAGACCAATATCAAAATGTTGTCATAATAACCTAACCCTAACAGAAGTTTACTGAGGTACACAAAGGTATGCCAAATTAATAAGGCACAGGTAAGCATGGCAAAGCAAACTTGACTGCAAACTAAACGAATGGCACATGATCATAATACCCCACACTGCGATATATTAACTAGAAACACAGATCCTATTCAATGCAATGATACCAATATCCAGGGAGCTAGTTTTACCACCCCCCCTAACTTTTTAAAATATTAATTTCAGAGAAGTTACATGAAAAATAGCCTGAATTCTTTTTTTATTTTACCATATTGCTAATGACTTACCCACCCTAGAAGGATTTATTAGGATCTAGTCTGTCCCAAAAACACTGTGAAGATTATCTCTACCTGGGGTTGAGGTTCATCGCCAGATTTGGTGCTCAGATGATGGTTCAATTGTATGCAATGATTCTTTAAGCACCTTATGTATTGTGTTTAAAATTTAAAAAAAGAGGGTACCTCAGCGCATGTACATCGTATGCAGAACATGAAGCCATGGGGCTCAAGATAGGGGTGCCAGCTGTCCCCTGGACTGTAGCGCTTTTCTTTGAAAGTGCAGAATGTGTCCAAAACTGTGGAAACAAAGCCGTTTCAAGATCTTAGAAATGTAACAGCAGCACTGGAAAAAGATAGGCGGTACAAAAAAAGGACCACTGTGGGTAGCAAGGATGGCCTGTATTTAACACGATAAATCTGCACATTACTAGCCCACGCTCAGTCTGTCTGATCTACTGTCTTGTTCATTGTGACTGAAACTGACTTCCAACAGTTTTAGAATTCGTGTCGGGATGTCATTTGTAAACCAAATTAATCAATAGATAGATTTAAAAAAGTAAACTGTAATTGTTATTATGCTGTAGTAATAATCAAGTAATATTTAGAGGTAGATCAACGGGTTTAAGACCCAGATAACTGGATAGAAAAACTGATGACTTGGATCTGAGGGTCCATAGGAGACCCCTAGATGAAGGACTAGTGACACACACGGACCCAGATTAGATCTAGAGATAAAAAATCTGGAGCAATAAGCATTCCAAACCATCTCTCATATTCCATAAACCTGCTGTTCCATTATATCATAATAGGAATGGGAGTGCACCTGGAATTACAATCCATTCCAACTATTAGCATATTATCCTGTAAACTGTGTGATCTCTTTACCTTTCATGGGACAGTCACAGTGTTCACGAATCTTCCATTTTTCATACACACATTAAAATACTATAAAAGGTGAGCTGTAATTATACATGTTTATTAAACAATGAGAATACAGTAATTTGATTCATTTATAAATGTAAGTTGTTTTACATGCTTCATTTTTAATCAGTTATTATTTTATTTAAGATTTAAAATTGATCACATGCAAATAATAAACACAATTTTGAAATATTCATTTAGTGTATTTTGTACAGACCAGTACCAGTGTATACTGCCAGCTGACTGCCTTACTTTTGTCCATAATACTACAAGGTTGCAATAAAGAACCGTCTGAATGCAAACAACATTTTGTAAAGGCTTTTAATGTTTCATCATAATGTAAAATTGTTCTGAAGCAATACAGTATTACAACTATATACATAAATAGGTGTAATATTAAGCTAATTACCAAGCATGCAAGTAAGCAATTCAGTAAATATACATGGCACAATAATAATAATAATAATAATAAATAATAATAATAATAATAATAATAATAATAATAATAATAATAATACGTTTCTAATATGTAATATACAGATGTGTAATGCCATTCTTCCACTTTTAAAACACCCACCTATCTTATAATAATGAAATACAGTTTCATTGCTATTTAATGTCATTTCTTTGTTGTTTTCGTTGTGACTACTCTAAACCTGGCTCTATTCAACACGCTTAGTCTAATTGCGCAACCTGTCCCCATTTATCCTCAGGACAGTATTGCAAAATAAATATTGCGCTGATAATTTATTTTGTTCCTATTAGTCTACTTACTTTTTCTGGGTCTCGGGGCTTCTGCTTCAGAGTTGAAGTACAGGAAAAAACTCAAAAATAAGAAAAGGTGTTTCATGTCGGCGAGAATTCTTCCAGAAAATAAATACAATCATAAACTTTAAACGTTGCCAATGACAACAAAAAAATACTCTATGGTTGTAAAGAGACAGGAAAAGACCACAAAATACAGTGAGTAACTCCACGACAAATTACAAATGTAATCAAAACTTTTATCGACGATGCGCGCCTCCTACAGGAGATATGACACGGTGTTTTTGGTCTGAACAGGAATCGACTTTGATATCATGCGACTTTCTTTCCTTTTTTTGTATATATACTTTACCCTTGGTCAATTAAGCAAGCATGCATCCGCAAAATAAAATTACCTAAATAAAAAATTTCAAAACTATTATATATAATAGTTATTATATATGCTAGGTAATCGCATGTACTATATATATATATATATATATATATATATATATATATATATATAATATATATATATATATATATATAATATATATATATATATATAATATATATACTACTACAGTAGTACAGCATTACTATCTTCCCACATCATACAAATTACATCACTGTACTGTTAGTGAGGTGTTCTTGTTATTTCACCCAACCTTTTCAGGGCCACATTATTGTTATTATCAGTTGTAAAGATGTGCTCAGCCACTCCATCATATCTTATTAATTGTCATTGTCTGACAAAAATGACACAAAAGGATGCTTAGTTTTAATGTTGACAGTGATTTCTTGTGAAGAAGTAGTGACTGACATGCACAGTTACAGGCACAAGGAGTTGTCCTGCGTGACATTTCTGCAAGATCACTGTATCCTGTTTGAATTTCATATTTACTATAATTATACATACAGTAGTTAGAGACAGCTAATAGTGGAAGAACAGTCTGAAAGATTGCAGACATCGTGAAGGGACGTGCATAAAACAAACCATTCCATCAACCCGAGAAGCTAGTCCTACATGCAGTGGCTATGCTACTTAACCATAAGTGCCCATTATTGACAGAAATCCTGTTTCTTTAGCTATTCAACTGATCAATTAGCTTTACTATCAGTAGTTAATTACAGTGGTTTGCAGAAGTATCACCCCCTACCAATCATATCACATTTTGTTGAATTACAAATAATTTATTCATAGTTTTTCAAACAATTATTTTTATTCAAAGTTGTAGTGGTTAAACTGAACACTGTTATATGAGCAGGAAGATAAATGTCAGCAAAACTTGCAAAGATAATGTACAAAATGAAATGTACTGGTTGCATAAGTATTCGGTCGTTTAAATCAGCACTTGGTAGAAGCACCTTTCGCAGCAATTACGGCTATAAGTCTTTTTGGATAGGTCTCTACAAGTTTTGAATGGTAGGATAGTAAAATTTTTGCCCATTCTTCACACGAAAATTGCTCCAGTTCTGATAAGTTTGTTGGGAATCGTCGATGGACCGCATGGTGTTGACTGGGTGATGTGCAGTGTTGGGCTTGCACCAGACGTAGCACTTGGAATTGAGACCGAAAAGTTCTATTTTTGTCTCATCTGACCACAAAACCTTTTCCCACAGTATCACAGTATCTGCAGTATCATCTACATGCTTTTTCACAAACTCCATACGTGCTTTAAGATGAGGCTTTTTGAGTAATGGCTTCTTTCTTGACACCCTTCCATACAGGCCAGCTTTGGATAGGGACCAGCTTATTGTTGATTTGTAACACTGACTCCCATCTCAGACACAAAACTTTGCAGATCTCTCAAGGTCATTGTTCGCTTCAGAGTGACATCCCGAACCAGTTTCCTGCTTGCCAGGCTGCTGAGTTTGGGAGGGTGACCTGTTCTGGGTAGTGTCTGGGTGGTATGATGCATCTTCCACTTCTTAATGATGGACTTCACTGTGCTGAGAGGGATAATCAGCGCCTTTGAAATTTTCTTGTACCCTTCTCCTGCTCTACCACTTTATCTCTGACTTGTTTCAAAAGCTTCTTGGTCTTCATGGTTGCTTTGTTGGATCACTATGTGAGTTGCAGCTTGAAAGTCTTTATATACCTGAGGGAAATTATCTACAAGTTAAATCACTCTGAGTACACACAGGCTGAAACCATTTCACTAATTTTGTGACCTTTCATAAATCATTTGCATCTTAGCTGATTTAGGGCTGCAGTAGCAAAGGGGTTGAATACTTATGCAACTGAGATTAATCTGTTTTATTTTTTAACTTTATCAATGTGGAGTAGTTTGTGTAGATTCTACGTGTCAAATCTAATTTGAAAGCGTCGTGAAATACGCTCAGGTGCCAACAAAATATGAAAACGTTGCAGGGGGTGAATCCCACTGTAAATACGTTTTTAACTTTGAATAATTTGTGACATTTGATGGGGCTGTACAGTTCACCTGACGTATCAGCTGAACACACCATAAACTCCAGAAAATATAAAAAATTAATTAAATTAAAATTAACTGAAGACTTTGGGTTTATTATAGGTTAGTGAGTTGAAGAATAGTCCTACTTACCGTTGCGTTGTGCACTGACGTCCCGTATTGTCACAAAGATAGCATACACCTATATGCGAACAAAACCTGGCCTTTGAATATACTAGACACAGCGGGACGAGTTGTGTCTGAAAACAATCTGATAAGAGTATTAAGTGTTATTATAGACATGATAAGTAACAATTTGTGAACGGAGATCATCATATATAAACATACATTTTGTGAAACATGATAATCCTAAAATTATTTGGCAATATTATATTTACTGACATGACGTCAATGTGCTGGTGTACGTTCCCTTGTAAAAGTGTACCCTAGTAAAGATATAGCAAAGTGTAGCTCATAGTGAAAACACAGAACACATAGGCAAGCATTGTAAGTTATAGCGAGGTATGGTAAAGCATATGAAAAACCATGGTAAACTGTTGTAAATGCAGTTTAACCACTAGAAAAGCATTGCAAAACGGTCAAATACCATGGTATGTATGTATTTGTACAAATGACACCTTTCTGGATAGTCAAAAGGAAATTATCATACTAACCAGTGAGTCTTGGGTGGAAGACTTGTGCATTTTATTTGTTTTGTGGACACCTTCATATAACCAGACTGACAGTGAGTCCGTTGCAGCCACACCACAGACTGATTCTGTATCTGAGAGAGCAGCTTGTTTGACTGGAGCCGGTGCAGTGTGTAAATATAACATTTATATGTGCAATACATTTTTTAATTATAAACACGTGTTTGATCAATTAACATTATTGTATTCGTTGTATATTAGAATTTTAGTCTGGACTGGTTATATTTGAATTGCAGATTTTGTAATGTAAAGGTTTGAAATTGGCCGGGCGCTCGTCTGGGAGTTTCACAGTAAATCCAGACACCTCGCTATCGCCGGTGGAGTGCCTCATTAATATGAATTAGATGGGTCGGGAGAAAAATAATTAACGCCAATGCAAAACTGTGGATCATCTAAATTATGCATAAACAAATCAATAGAAGTGCTTGATTTGCGGATGCATACAGGCAACATGCTCCGCCACCACCACCACCACTCCTCTGGCGAAATGTATCACATCATTATTCATGAGCCGAAGGGGTGGGGCTACCTTCCAGTGCGAGACGTAGGAATAAACATGGCGACGCTGAGCTCCTCAAAGTCCTCCAGCGGGCTGAGGGCCGGGAGAAAGCAGCAAAAACATAGTTCTCGGTGCGTTGAGTCCGGGACGGGGGCGATGACAGCAACCCGGCTTCTTACGCTGGAGGAGGCCGTGTGTCCGGTGTGTCTTGAAATTTTTCTAGAGCCTGTAACTATGCCTTGCAGACACTCTGTGTGTCTACCTTGTTTTAAACGGACCGGGGAGTTGTCCAGCCTCTGCTGCCCGCTTTGTCGACTCCGGGTGTCCAGCTGGGCCCGGCGACACACTCGGGACTGTACCCTGGTAAACACCGAGCTCTGGGAGTTGGTTCGGCGGAGCCACCCTGATAGGTGCAAGCGAAGAATGGAGTCAAAGGATGCCCAGGCCGTAGAAGACGGTAAGGAAATTAAGTTCATTAAAGTATTTGTAAATTTCAATGAAAAAAAAAAAAAAAACTGCTGTCAGTTAAAACATCAAACGCAACTAAACAAAAAGCAATAGTTTTGTGTTTTGCGGTGTGCGTAAAACGCTCTTTTTTTAAGTTAATATTCGGGCGCCCTGTTCGATTTATTTACATTTTCCTTTTTTTTTTTTCCTTTGCAGTGTGCTAGTTTGTTGTCCTGAAAAGAAAAAAAAAGTTGACGTGTGCCAGCGCGAGTCTGTCTGTTTGGTCGTTCTGCTGTTCTGGAGTCGCACTGTAAATAGTGTTGGACTTTTACACTTTCACTGAGACAGCTTCAGGACTCCAGTATAAAATACTGAACTTTTTCTTGTTCAAAAGTTAGCCCCATGGTAAATAAATAAATAAATAATCCATCACATTTTACAGTTTTCCATTTGTTTGAACAGAACTGACGTAAAAACAAACACCGCCAACATTCGGGAGAACTCTTATGTTGTAATGTGTCCCAAAATCCAGAGAATAGGCCGCTGGCATCTGATAGTTAAGTTGAAAGGGGGGGGGGGGGTCAGCTTTTTGTCCTAATTATACGTGAGAGATGCATCTGCAATGTTTACATTCATGCTGATGTTGAAGATAGTTGTAAATTGCTGTCAAACAGTGGATTTGAGCTCAGCCAGCCGTCCTCATTTGATTTCCTACCAGTGTGTGTCATCGCTTGTGAGATCTATTTGGTGTGTATGCAGGTCTTTACAATAACCAGTTTTCTTGGAACACCAATTTAGAATCCTTCAATGTTGAGTAGGTATCCTTGTGGCATAACTGCCTCCTGTAACCAGCTGACTTTGGAGAACGCTGAGTGGAGTGTTATTCAACACCTCAGACAACGCTGCTGCCAGGTCGAATTGATATTTGTTTTTGGGAGAGATTTTGATTTTGTAATCAAGTTGCACATGTGTTGCTGGGAAGAACCCTTTCCAGTGCTTTACATGCCTCGGCATGTACTACTCACAATGGGAGAAGCTAACCAGCATAGATTGAAGTACCTTTCTGTATTTCAAAAATACAGAAGCAAATTTACCTCAGCCTGTAGCAGTAGGACTCTCAGAACTGTACTGGGATCATTTTCCAACGTTACTTCTGCTTAACACCTTTTTTTTTTTTATTTCTCCTTTAGAAATAATATTCCTTGCTCCTCCTGTTCATCTTTGTAAAGCTGGAGATCTGCGGCAAAAATATGAAAAACAAATGAAAAAGGTAAAAATGTGTTCACTGCTGATTGGAGAGCCTAATGCTTTAATTGGTACCTTTTTCCGTTGCGTTGTCACGTGGTACATTTAAAAAGTAAATATGACCGATGTAATATACATTGTTTATTTTCAAATAATGGGAGAATTTGTGCTCAACAGGACACATTTAACAAGATGTTGAAATGAGCAGTTGCATGTACCTGTTGAGTGATGAATCCTGATTTTTCTTTAACATTGAGTTGCTTTGTGATGACATACTTGATTGCATTGGTTAAGATGCATGGTGTATTGTGAGATGTGTATGTTGGGTTTTGAAGTGTGCTTGTAATTAGTTAAGCAACCTTTCTGTGGCACAGTGCATGACATGGGCACTCCCAAGTCTGACATGAACTGACATGTACATGTGGTGCACATCAAAGGCCTGTACATTGCACTAGTGCACTCTAGGTGACTTCTGCTATACCTGGGAGATTCAAACAGCTGGCACATATTTAAAAACATTACGATTATAAACATTGTTTTAAAAATAGGTGATTTTACAGTGGCACTTCCTTTATGAGGAGCACTGATTTGCTTTAAAGCATTATTTGTCTTCTAGGGGTTGATTGGAAAATGTGTGGGCCCAACTGACCACACATTGTAAAGATATTATGATGAAGGATGTCATTTATAATCTTTGCTGTTTTTCAATAGATGTATGGTATGTGAAGTTTGTTTCAGTTTTTAAATACCATATATTTGTACGTTGTGCTCTTAAAGTAATCAGTTCTTTTTTAAAACAATCAAAATGAGCAATTGGAGAGATTAGGATCTGTTCATTTAAAAATCCTGCATGTAATTCAACATCAGCTTATTTCAAAACACCATTTAAAAAACACACACACACACACAATAAACAATATGTAGGATGTACTTAATAATATAAGGGTTTGGTTGAATTTTCATTTTAAATTTGATTTCTCATCTCAGTTAGTGGATGACAAAGAGGGAGACAGAGCTTCGGAGGAGCTGATTCAGAAAATCTTGGAGGATGACAGGAGGCACCTGGAGAAAAAACGCCAACAGCAAAGAAAAGGGGAAGCTGGGGCTGTGCAGCCCTCTCAGGAACCTGTAAGCTGTCATTCATTCTGTGAACACTGATGGAAGGAAACTACCTCAAACGGGGAAGAGTGCTTCTTTTTATTAAATGAGTATTGCACAAACTACTGTATGATTTAAATTACAGTGGAATGGCTAAACCGCAGCGGGTAGTCGCTGATTGTTATTAAAGAGCACTGCTCTGAAGCAACTATGATTTTATTGCCCTACTGGGTGACCGCTCTGAAGGTGCACTGGATTGCTTCCGTGTCATTAATCCTTTTTTCGGTCACTCAGGTGAATCCGGTGTTATCAGACTCGGAGAATGAAGAGCCGGTGGGAGGCAGGACCAGGCACCGTTCTGCATTTGTTAAGAGGACCAGAAAATCACCAGATTCCTGCAGAAGGTAAAAACTATTCCTAGTTTATGAAATTGAGGAGGAGCAGTTTTCAGGTTTACAAAAGACATCACAAAAGCAGCATATGTGTCTTATTGCTCAGAATTTTCTGTCGTTTTTTACAGTAGGTGAGTAGTACTCTACAGTATTAGGTTTCAAGGGCTACGATGTTAATATATGTGTTGAAGCCAGTCACTTGCACACAGTCCCTGTACCTGGATTTGCTCGTCGGAATGCAGTAATCTTCTGCAAATGATTTTCAGTTAAGTTGCTTACAATGCAGTGTTGCTGATTGGCTAAAAAAGTTTTTAACACATTAAATGATTGCCATTGTTCTGTTCTTGCAGAGCAATGGCATTCACTGCATGAATATCCTTTTCAAAAGAAAGGAAATTGCTGTTTTGCCAAACCCGACTAATACTGTGAGAGCAGGGACACAAAAATTAGCATTTGAAACTGAATATAAGTTGTTCCTCTCCCTAGTGGGTTACATTGCAACGGAGTGCAGAGGAGCCAAAGCTGCACTGACACACAAGAGGAAAGCAAAGCAAAGATCCGATGCTCTTCACATGCTGCTCTTGTGGCCAAGGTAATGCCTTACCTGCTTTTGTCACATAAGATGTTGATGGTAGGTGGTGCAACCAAAGCCCTTCACAAACTGGTTTATCATCAGCTTCTTATTTTAAACCATTGCCGTGTGTTTGTTTTTTGTAGAGCCATGTCCTGTTTACTTTTCTTAAAACGGTTTAGCCTTAGCTCAATATTAAAACATAATAAATTAATATAACTAATATTGTAAGAAATATAATGACATAACTGTAAACAGTCGCATTTCACTTTGTTTTGCTATTGTTAATTGGTCATTTTAAATTCCTTTGTGTTTTTAGGGTGTTGGAGCATATAGCTCCAACTCTGGCATCCTTCTGTCATCAGAAAACAGTCGTTCATTTTCTGCACCAAACTTGACTTCTGATAAAAGGCAGACCTGGCGCTCGCTATTAGGCACTCCTGCTGCTTCCACAGCACCCCTGTCCAAACCAGAGAGGTCCATCAGCCCTGAGAGCAATGACAGCATCTCTGAGGAGCTGAACCACTTCAAACCCATTGTTTGCTCACCATGCACTCCTCCCAAAAGGCTACCAGATGGGAGAGTGCTGGAGCCCACCATAGTCAAATCCACTCCCCTCAATCTGAGCCGTAGCCTCCAGAAACCTACTACCTACGAGGCCAGCCCTACAATCCTGCAGAAGTGGAAGCAGGTTGAGCAGGACAGACACAAAAATAAGGCCGCCTCCAAAGGAACCATTACCGTTTCTCTTAATGAAGATTTTGCCCCGAAGGTGAGACAGGAAGGATTGCATACACGTCCACCCAGTAATGAGAACCAGAGGCGAGCGGGTTGCCCGTCTTCGGAAGAGACGTTACCGAAAGCCAGCTTCCCTGCTGCCATGTCGCAGGCAGGTGGGTTGTCCGCTGAAAAGGGTATGGCCTTGATTGGCAAGAAAAGAAGGTTGATTTTTGATCAGCCCGAAAAGGAAGACTGCAGAGTTCTGACCAGATCAGAGACAGAACATGTACCTTTGACTGTTAATCCGCAGCAAGTGACCTGTGAGACTGTTGCATGTAAAAACAAGCCAGCAGGACAAGCTGGGTGTCAGAAACCAGAAGACACATGTAGACCTACCTCTCAAAGAGGTATGAAAAGGAGTCAAAAGACAAAGCACTTAGAGGAGGGCGGTAAAGCAAAGAGGCTGAGGCCCTCCAGCCAGGTGGAAATGGGCTCCGAGTGCGATTCAAACAGCTGTGACGGACATTGGTCACAGCACGAGGAGGACTGTAAGCTAGCTTTAAAACTGCAGAGACAGTTTGATTTAGAGCGGCGAAATGTTGACAGGCGGAAGGGCACCCCTGACAACTATCTCATACGTTCATGGAACAATTCAGATGTGAAACAGATTCCACGTCGCTCTGGGAGAACAGGGAAAAGAAAGTAGCACTTTAAGAATGGTAAAAGGGTTAGTTGCGCGCTTTTTTTTTTTTTTTGGTACATTCAGCAGACTCTAACTCCATACAAAAAAAAATTTTGAACAATTGCAATATCTTGTTTTCCCATTCACTGCAACTTAGGTTGGTATTTATGAGGAAGAGTCCATGCAGTGTGTTAAGAGTAAACATACCCTGAAGTCTCTTGCCTGTAAAACAGTTATTGGTTTGTGAAAAATGATGTTATCTGGAGGAATCCCAGGCACAACAACTAATTGAATTATTTTCTCTATTCTACTAATGAGATCCATACACCTTAATTTGTTATTGGGTGTGCTAAAATCATAAAGGGTAGTTTGGGCTGAAATTAAGGTATAAAATAATAAGTAAGTTATCCTTTAGAGTCCGAGCTATTTTCGCCTGTTTTACTGTTAGATTTGTGGCTGTAACTCTAACTGTAAAGGGTACAGGTACATGTCATACATTAATCTGCACACACCTGGCTTCCACAAAAAAAAGTAAATAGTCTGAAACTCACCCTCTTCAATACAGATAACAAAAACCACAGAAAGAGCCACTTTTTAGAAAAACTATTTACTGTTTGTAAAAATTTTTTTAGCATGGACAGCTCAAATCTGTAAGTGTACATTGGGAACATGGACTTTTATTTATTTTTTTTATTTTTTTTAACAAATTGGATAATAAATAAAGGAATTATGGCCATATATAAAAAAGGGACCAAAAGCAACCCCCCAAAAAAACGGATTAATTCAAAATGTGCAAAAGAAAAACAAATAAAAAATAATTTAGTCCTAGGCAAAGGCCATGGTCACCAGCAAGGTGGTGACCATGGCAACCTAACTCTGCTTGTCTCGTGCATCTGATCCACAAACACAAAAAACATATATAAAGTTTATCAGAAAATAGGTCAATTTCTTATTTTGTAAAGATTTTATTTGAAAATGTTTGTTTACTGCATCGAGATAGGTCTGTCTTACAGTGCAGCAGTAGCATTGGAAAAACCATTCAAGACTATCTCCTGATATGGTCATTTACCGGAAATACACTAATAGGACCTTGTTTTAAAGCTGCGATTCTCCTCTTTCCAACTGTCTCGCACAGTGCCTGAGTAAGAAGAGTTAAAGGGCCAGGTTGCCGGCGGGATATTTAACATTGGGCGGACCCTAAAGAATTAACTGACTTGGATAAAACAAGAGATTTGCTTTCTGTGGTATATGTAGTCATTATATTCAAAGGGATATGCTGTTTTCATAGTCCGGTTTCCATTTTAAGTTGTGGAAATGCTGTTCTGTTTAATCACTGCAGGAAGAAAAATTATTAGTTTTGTCTTGTGAAAAGAACCAAATGCACACCTGCCATTCTTTTTGCAGTAGGCTAATAATCCCAATGCAGAGTATAATCTATTTTATAATATTTTTTTTCCTGTTCTTTACAAAAGACAGCCTTTGTTAGGTTTGTTAGAAATGTATTATTAATATAAGATGTTCCGATTTTTAAAGAGAAGCATGTTATTGTTTCATTTTCCATGGACTATAGACACGTAGTGGCAATTGCTGCTATTCCAAAATGGAATTGGGAGCAGTAAAATCTATACTGGGTAAGAAAGTGCGCTGTTAAACCGAGATTGGGCTTGTGGGGTGTTTGCTTATTTTTTTAGACTCCGATTGGCACGAATCTTAGACTACCTTAACTAAGGTAGCATTGAGTAAGATGAGAGCTAATTTGAGACGGAACCCAGCCAGCGGGGTAATAATTGAAGACGCAGCTTGCACTGTGTTACTGTGGGGTAAATTGGGTTTGGATGTTTTATGGAAGTCACTTGAAATGTCCCGTTTGCAATAGGTTTGCATAACCAGCACTTAAAATAAATGACAAGGAGCATTATTAAAAATTACAAAAATTACTTAACGGAATACCTTCTAAGCATATCGTGACATTTGTAAGGTCCCTTTTGGAGCATTATGTTAACAGTATATTGGTATAAAACAAACAGAAGGTTAATGTTTTAAATTGCTGTGGCATTTGTATGTCTCCTGTTTACCCTTTTCAACCTTGCATCCTCATTTGCACCTGCAAAAAAATATTCATAGACTGGGAAGTAGCCCCACTGGTCCAATAAACTGCTCGGGAGCTCTTAAAAGCCTTTTCAGCTTCAGTGGAAGACACAGGCAGTGGCTAACTGTCTTCAGTATTAAATTGAACAGACATGCTTGGTATGTATACTGCTTAACAAATAATGGTGTATACAAAGTTATTGTACTGTTTTTGCTTTCCTGCAGTTATCAAGTTACAAAGATGATTAAAACAGTGTTCCAAAGGGCTATCCCCAGATTGTGTTTTTTCTGTTTCCAATGTGTTTTGGAATTGTGAACCAATAATGGACTTTGTTAATCTCTAGAATGTTGAATTGAGGTGCAGTTAGTCGATCTAATAGCCATTCCCACATGTTTTCTTTCTTCAAACCTTTGGAAAACAGTGAGGTCTTATTGAAGTATAATTCCTAAATGTATATTTAAGTTATTGAGGGCTGTAGTCTCAAATTGTGTGTGTGTGTGTGTATGTGTGTATGTATATATATAATTATATATATGAGAGAAGGAAAACTGTAGATGAAATAATTAGTGCCAGTAGAGGTCGTTTACTGTATATGGAAAATAAACTTTTTGTTAAAGCTTTAGCCACTGACAGCAGGAAAACCAAAAAAGCACTACTGTATAAATAAATGTAGCAAGTTTTGATTCAATTAGGAATTGGAATGCAGTATGTCCTGTGCTGACTGGATTGGCAATGATATTGTATGGAAACTTCCTGAAGTTTAACCAGGTCAGTGTTTAACATGACGAATATATGTAAGTCCTCATGAAATGTGTTGTTTTGGAAATGGCACTAAATAATAATTCTGTAATTCCGTGACCACATACTAGCTTGTAATGTCATTGCATTTGAGCATTGCATATTAGTTTTACTGTGCTGTTAAATAGGCATGTAACACAGAGACAGTACGATTATGTAACTAGTAATTAAATTAAGTTCTTTACTTAGTCAAATTGGGGTTTGTTTTACTTTCACAAACGGTACATATTACATTGCAAAGACCTATTGTGAAGTAATGGTGGACCCCATTTCAGGAAAAGAAAACTAACCTTGGGTGCCCTAAGAAGAAAGTGTACAACAAATTATCTGAGAGGAAGTGAATAATTTGAATGTCTTAAACAAAAACATCCATTAATGTAGTGGGTTTTTTTTTCCATTTATTGATAATGTTATGAGAATTCAAATAAGGAAAACTACTGTAGGAAAGGTTCATGTTTTCATAGACCAGTCCTGTTTTAAACATAAGAAAATACACAAGAAAGTGGAACGTCCTTTTAATGATGACTTTTTTTTGGGGGGGGGGGGGTAATAGAATCAACATGCTATCAGTTCGATTGCAATATTTATTTATTTTTATTTATTTTTTTCCTCTAATCCTGTACAGTGCTCCAAGTAGGCTTGCACATTTCAATGCTGGAAACAGCCTGATGAGTTTTGGTTTGTTTCAGTCTTATTTTTGTTGATTTCATGAAGAGCCTCCTGATTCTGATTCTCAATCTGAGCAGCAGTTTCTACAGCAACAGTGTGAAGTTTTACATATTTTATCTGCAGCTCCTTCAGTAAACCCAGAGCCTCATCGTATTCCTTCTTTTGGGACCCTTTGTCCTGTAGAATGGTTGCTGTAAATACAGATTTTACAAGTGCATTTTACATACAATATACAGAAATTGAACAATGCCTAACAGCTTTGATATGTGGCACACAGTTTTGTCAATAAGCTGTCCCTTCCTTGACTAATTTAATGAAAACTAAAGCCCTGGCATGTATCCTGTAACATATCGCAGCTGTATCTCTCTGTTTTGTTCAAGGTGGGCAAGATCGCAGGTCTGACAGACTTTGAGGGTGATTAGTTGACAGGTGCTTCCATAGAAGCACTAATTACAGTTTTTCAAATGTGACGACTCTTTAAGCCATTCTAGAGAAAGTGGTCACAGAATCCCGTTAATTTCTTGAAATCTAGTGCCATTGGATTAGACAGCTTGGAGAATCTAGCCCTTCGAAATAGCTAAATCTGGAAGAAACACATACACTTAAACAGCTCACAATGTTTGCCACAGCAGATCCAACACAGATTAAGAAACTTGGTACCATACCTAACGGAACTTCGCTTGTTGTTTTCCTGTCCTTGACTTTGGTTAGCAGTTCTTCTACTTTCTCTGCTTTGCTTTTCTGAGGGGGTGGAGTTATTGTTCTTCCCAGCTAAAAATAAATATGTAAAGTAAATATAAAGTAAAACCACTGATAATGCATGGGTGCTTGGAATAATAATAATATAATAATAATGGAGCTGTTCCATAAACTAAGAGCAAAGAGCAATTTTCACTTTGGGGTAAGCCAGTTTAACCTTCCCTGACATTGTAAATTCACCTAGTTATACATGCAGCAAGGGGATTTTAAAGTGTCAGGAGTGGTCTTACAGTGGTGCACAATGTGTGGTTGACTTTACTAATTCACGTGAAACTGACACCTAGGAAATAAACAATCTACAAAATTATTACGTAAATTTTTTGGGGGGGGTTTTCAGAAATGTCCTGTCCCTATTTACTGTATTTACAGTAGATGGGGGATTAAAGACATGTCTTAATTAGAATATAAGGCTTTAAATGTCATTTTTACAAAGCAAACAGAATTGACAACAGTCACTCTTAAGTTCTGCCCTACACAAACTACCTTTTTCTCCTTTGGCATGTAGGGTTTCTGAAGACAATCCAACCTAGCTTTAGAGTCTCGGTAAACAAGGAGGTTCTTTAACGCATGTTCCAGTGCTCTGACGTTCTGCTGAATTCCTGGTTTGGAAAAAAAAAAATAATGCAAGGAATTGTTTTTTTTGTTTCTTTGAATAAAATTTTTTAAACTAATGGTTAAAGGATTTTGCTGTGGTATTCATGTATCAAGACCAAAAATATGTGGGTTCATTTGCAAATTAAAAACAATGCTCTTGTACCTGGTCTCATCCCTACCAAGCTGCATGTGAATGTGTATTTGAGTAGGACTTTTTTATAGCATTTTACAGCATTAGAAAATCACCCTGGACTAGATTTGTAGATTACCCATAAATACAAGAATTTGGTATAATCTAGGTGGATTCCCTCGTACTGAAAAAAACAACCCTTTTACTTTTTATAAATTGTCCCTTAAAATATGAACTTGCCTTGCCTTTGCTGGTGTTTAGAAGTGAAATAAATTGATTACTCAATGAAAAACCAATACTTACCAACAGGCTCAATAAACTCAGGATCTGGCCTTGCATCCAGAAGTTCTTCAAACCCTTTATATTTGTCTGGCACAGAAACTTGCTTCAAATTTAGATTTTTGCTCTCGAGTACCTCCTCGTTGTCTGATTTGGGATGATCATTTACCTTCAGAAATGTGAGAAGCATTACCTGACAAAATGTCTGGGGTACAAGCCAGTAAAAATAACTATGTACAACTTATAAGCTTAACAGCATTTGACCTTGTTGTTAAAAAGAAACCTGGTGTTCATTTACAGGCGGTTTCAGTCAGGCACAATTCAACTGAAGTGTCAAATTAACACCCTAGCAACACCAACCATATGTTAAATATCAAAACACACCTGAGTCATAAAGAATGCCTCTACATGCTGGTCATCAGTTGTCAGTTTGCCTTTCTCTTGCTCTTCTCCTGGCATTCTATCCCGATAATTTTCCAAGTCCTGTTCTGGTTCATGAGTTTCCTCGCCCTTCTCTTGTGGAGGACCTGGAATTGGTTTATATTCTGATACATTTTGACCCTTCTGAGATTCTGTTGCTTCCTGTTTTGTATTGAGATATCCAAGCTTGAATAAGAGAGAGTCAGGAGAGGCTTGTAAAAATAGGGGCTGTTTAGGGACCTTTGGGATCTTGGTTTTAACCTGAGGAACAAAATGTCTTGAGTTACTTGTGGAGGACAATTGGTTCTTTATATATATATATATATATATATATATATTTTCAATACACAGCATCATGGCAGTGAGAGTTAAAACTGCATTGCAGTTTGCTAACATTAATGACCTTTCGTTTAGGGTTAACAGGCAACACAATGTGTGGCTTCTCCATTCTGTCTGCCCTTTTCCTCTGTATCTGTATGCCCAGTTTGTGCTGCAGTAAGCTGGTCAGTAATGGAGGGTCACCTGTAGATAGGGTTAGGAGAAACACAGTTAAAACCTTTCAAATGGGATTAGGATTTCTGCACAGTGAGTTAGTGAATGATGTGTTACCATACCACTCTTCTGGGTGGTGAGAGGGTTTCCATGGATCACAAGTTCATTCAGGGATGGAAAGAGAGCAACAGCTACTAGCGCCTCTTCCTCTGTTATCTGAGAACAGAAACCAGAGAGGGGAGGGTTAAAAAACAAACCCTTTTCTATGTCTTTATACTTTATCATGATTAAAACATCCAGTATCTTCAATGGAAAATATGTCAGTTTATCAAGCCCCATAAACATATTTGCAAAACCTTATTGTTGGCCAGGCTGAGGCATCTTAGTTCTGGCAGAGGGGGTTGGAATGCCTTCACAGATTCAGTTCCCAGGCCAAGGGGTAATTTAAAATCTCCATCCATGTATGGGACCCCCTATAAAAGCAGAATATTTCAAAAGTTAGGGTTACAATTGAGTTACATAACAATGCAGCTTCTAGTTATTAAATGGGTTCTATAACCAAGGCTTTTGTCCAGACTTTAACTCTGATCAAAATCATTTCTTTTTTTCCCCACTGCACTGGATCAATTTTCCTGTGCAGCATATGCAAAATACTAAATACTAAAAGAAATTTAAATAAATAAAAAAAAGTATTTTTCAGTGTCTTCAAATTTAACCTCTTGAGTATCCTGATAGATAGATAGATAGTTTTCTGTCAAAAAATGTTGTTTACTCAAGTCATTTTTTTATTTTTATTTTGTTTTGTTTTTTTATATTAAAATATATACAAATGTAATGAAACAGAAGGGTTTAAACTTACCTGAATATTGCCCATATCATTTTGAGGTAATGAAAACTGTGGAGAAAAATCAGTATCTGAAACAAAGAAATACGCAATGAGATTCTCTCTATCAATACCCACAGGTTGAGCTGCAGGAAATTCCCCAACTTTAGAGCTGCCGATAGCCCAAAAAATTAAAATTATCACCAATCATTATAATTACTATTCCATAAGCTCTGAATTGAAAAGAGAAATTCTGTTAAGTGGCTCAGTTATGTGCCAGATTGTGATGTCACTGTTTTCCAATGACTTTGAGGTTGACAGGATTTTCAGGATATACTAAGCTATGGTTTTTCAATCAGTTTACGTCAAACGAATCAATAGTGAGAATAACGTGTGGTAGAATCTCAATATGGTATAGTGATGTCATGAATGGGGTTTGTTTGTGAGGTGTCTTGAGCCCTAGATGTTAAAAACCTATGCTCTGATTGGCTGAAATCTCCTCAGCAGAATAGTCATTATAAAATATATTTTGCTGTATGATGTGTGTACTGTCATCACAGACCCGCTATGCCAATATTTCCATCTGCGACTGTTAAAGGTTTGTCCATTCTCTTTAGGTCTGTGATCAGACCTTTCCCGTGTTTCACTTCTTGTCTGGGCTGCAGCCTCTCAAATCCGCCCTGTTTTTCCAAGACAGGACTGCAAACGTAATTGTATTGATCCATCTTCTGCACGTAAGGGACCTCAGTGATGCCGTTTTTATCCAGGTTTAAGTACTTCAAACTAAGAGAGGGGGAGATGAAAAAATATATATATTAAAAGACGTACACATGCTGAATGGGATCAAAGCTTTTTGCTCAAATTCTTGTCACCATAAGCATCACCAATTACAATTCTAAAATGAGCAAGAGAAAACACAAGTTTCTTTCTAGATTGGTGCCTGTATAATGTGCATAGTACTAATCTAGCCCATACTCTTAAGTAGACTAGGTACCATGGGGGATGCATCAGCAGACATAAGGTATATAGATAAAAAAAAATGTGGATCATACGAATAGATGGAATATAAATATTAACAAATGTGGACTTGATCATAAATAATTGATTACTTGCTTAGAAATCAATAAATGATTTGATTTAAAATGATACCTACATTTACACCTCTTATTGTAAAGTGTTTGAGATTTGATAAGATTTGTATAAATTACAGTATGTAATGGAATTAACTCTGAAAACTCTAGCAGAAGGTTACCTTTTCAAGTTCGCAAGGCTTGCAAATACTCCTGGGTGAGACAGCTTGTTGTCATCTAGCATCAAGATGCTAAGAGACCGAAACCGTGGAAATAGGTCAGCATTCCTTTGGTAAAAAGAAAAGAACATATTCTAATTTCTGTTCTTCCTCTTTCCAACCAGCTACATAAGACCAGCTCACTATTAAGTCCACTCTCTTGTCTGTCTTAAATCTCCCTCTTTTCCTGATTTTAACCTAGCTGCTAAACTAGCATGATTCACTTTGCAGTTAGTTCAGTTTGTGTTGACACACTGATGTTGTAGTCTTTTGAACTGTTATTTAAGAGTATTTTTGTTTCTAGTGTATACAGTACAATATGTATTATTGCATGGTGTATAGCTAAAAAACAATGTTCTTCAGTAAGACGCAAGTAACTTCATATACTATATTACCTATACCTTCATATATCTATAATAAATAAACCAGATACGTGGTTTCACATGACGTGGGATTGTGACCCGGGTAGCCAGAACCCGGGTAGGAGTGCCAGTGTGAAAGGGGCTTAAGACATAATACTATCTGGCTTCCTCGGGGCTGGTCTACATAAGACTGGAAATATAAAAATAAAAAAACAAGAACAATTTACAGAGAATCCTGTTTAATTTATTATCAGCATTTAACTTACAGCTCTGAGGAGGTCACATCAGGAGGAAGAGAGTGCAGCCCGTTCCCAGTCAGGTAAAGCACTCGGAGACATGGACACAGACCCAGGGACAAAACGTCATCTGAGGTCAAGTTATTGTAGGAAAGGTCCAACACCTACAGAACATTTTAAGCTAGAGATGTTAATGTAGTATTTTTTTTCTGCAGTAATGCTACTTTCAGCCTCAAAAATATTCTAAATGGGGCCCTTGGGCCATGCAATTCAATTCAATCACTTACTTGACATTTAAAAATGACTGTGCTCATAGAGATATATCACTAGGCAGAACAACGCATATTGCTTTATTCAATATGAAATATTTACCTCCAAATGTGGAAAATCTCCAACACTGATTTTCAAATTGCGGAGGCCATTGACTGACAGTTCGAGTTCTCTTAAGATTGGAAATTTTCTGAAAGGCTCTAAGAATTGAGAGGTATATTTATACTTGTGGGGTGCTTTCTTAGAAATCCAAATGAATGCAATACATTACAGTATTAAACTTACCAAAAGTCAAAAGGTTTCCTGCAGCATTAATATAGGCAACATTGTCAAACATTTCAAAATCTTCTTCTTTAGCCTGGGTAACGGAAACAATTTTAAAGTGGCGCCACACTTTCTGAAACTATTACACATATTTAATGACTCCCGGGTATATTTTATGCTACGAAATCTAACATACAGTATGTGTACAAAAAAATTAAGTTCCAAAACAGGCATCTTAGCTGTATGCAGCGGACTCAATTCTAAATCGATAGCTTGTCAACTGCAGGTTAGTGGACCAAGGTTATGTAAGTATTAACAATTTATTCTACTAGCTTAAGACACCCAGGTTATATATAATGTATTAACAACACAAATCAACCATATGTGCGTAATCTAAGGTCTCTAATTTGTTTACGCTACTGAAAAGTGGGACAGGTGTACAGTTAATTGTCTATGTAAAGAAAATTCTCAGTTTCTATGTCTTATTCTGAGGATATCTGTTACACTCGCAGATGTTTCTGGGTCCAATGCATGTTACTGGCTGACAGCACGTCATTCAATAAGGGAGCAACTGGTTGGACCATGACAGGAAAGAAGTCATTGAAGGGGTGACAAAGCAAGTGCAACACTAACTGAAAACAAACAGATATTTCTTTAATCAAGTGCAGTAACAGATATCATGTTTTAAAATAAAAAAGCATGGTTTATTAGACTGGGCATTTGAGACCTATATAATGAAGGGGATCACTGGTAATTACTTCAGCTACAAGCCATGTTACTTTTACCTGACAAGGATACATTGACCCATTCCCTACTTGTTAAAATCAAAACCATGTCATACCAACTCTAGCTTCCTGTGGCTAATATCAACAGAGCACAGGTCAGATGCATCCTCCACATAATGAAGTTTCATCTGAAAAAAAGCATATAAATAGAGATCTAACTTTTAGGGAACCAGCTGGATAACCAGAATGTTAATGCTTTTGGGTAGTTCTTTTTTAATAGCCCAGAGCGCCATCAATCTCTCAAATAATGTACACCATTAGGTACTAAAAGAGAGATTTTTCCAATATAAATTGTACTGCATGTTTAATAACCTATTCTATGCGATTCAGAAAGTTTCTAAGTTGTTCATTGACCCTAGTTGGTTTCATCCTACACCAGCATGTCTGAGACCAGTAGATGTGCTGCAATCCACCAATATGAAAATATATATATAGAGAGAGAAAGGAGATATGTCTTTCAACTAAATAACCAATATTGTTACAAAGAGGGCTGCTTGATTATTTTGGCTAATGGAGACTATTACAGTTTTCATTCTAAGTTTAAAAAAAAAAAAAAAAATTACTGGTCTTGCTTTTGAGCACACCAAGCTTAAAATGTGGCTTTTACTTACCAAGAAGAATCCATCCAATATGTTCTCCTTCAAGTCTGCTTTAGTGGTTGTCAGAGGCAGGCTGGACTGGAAGCCCTGTAACTGATCTTGTGGTCTTACTTTTGTGTTTGAGTGGTTGCCAGTTTTCCCAGCTCTGTATTTTTGGTCCTCAGAGGTTCTATGTGCAACAAGCCAATGGCCAGCACCTAAAATAATAATAATTAGTGTTATATTAACGACAACAACCAAAGGCTCTGCTTTCTGTTTTTATGCCAATAAAAACAAGTCCAATATAAACATGTTCCCTCATAGCTTTAAATAAACATGTGGTAAAATGTCTATAATGAATATATTTATTTCAGGGTACACTTGAGCAAACAGAAATCTCTAACAGCAGGTCTTGTTTTCGTTTTTTCTTGGCTATGTTACAAACTGATTGTTCTTAAAATACACCACCCAAACCTTTTTGCTATAAACATTTTTGGTTGTAATGCTGTGTTTATTAACATTTGTGGAACAAAGTTTTCTGATAATTTAGTTTCTATTTTATTATTATTATTATTAACATTTCCCAGTAAAATATTCAGTTAATGTACAAATGTAGAGTAACATATTATTAATAATTACATAGATACACTGATTAATTATCTCCAAATGCGATATATACTGTACAAATGGTAACCCATATGCCCCCTTTCTGATGACGGGATGGTAAGGGTTTAAATCTGGCACATTAGTTCAAATGAAACAATAGTTTTTTTGGTGATAGTTTTATTATCCTGGTAAAAGCAGCACAATTACCTTCTTCTTGTTGTCGAAATAATGTCCTGGCAGGGAAGCAATTAGTTGGGAAGCTTGCTCCATCATCCAGTTTATAAAGGTTAGCTGCAGCCATTCCTAATGCACAAAGCTGAGATGGATGTCCCCAGATCATTAATCTCTGTAGGACGGAACTCGTCTTGATTTTGATGAACGTGTTATGAAAGGAGTAACTTTGGGGCTATGTTTGAGTTTTTATCTGAATTTATATATACATAACAAAACATTAATACTAACCAGGGAATGTCAAATGAAAATACAGGATGCACTGTATAGTATAACTCTCTTTATATAATGAACCAATTACATTACCTCAACATGCTTATTGACAGAATTTAAACAGGTTTAACTAAGAAAGGCGTGGGGTAAGCTTATCTTTATATGCAAATGAACAGACTGAAATTTGCATTAAAGCCCATTTAGGTTTTGTCTATGCCTAAACAAGAGTAAGTACTTTGCCATACAGGGGCGAGAAGTATGACTTCATAGTGCTATAAACATTACAATGTACACGCACCAAGTCTAGTCAAAGACAGGATATGGGTAGACAGTTTACCAGATGTAACAAAAATGCATTATTGCAGTAATCCAGCAATAATGCAAATTACCTCGAGCAACGGAAATTAGTAGTGGAGACGCATCCAAATAGCTATAGTACATAAGATTTGGTTTGTACAAATCGGTACACTTTTATAAGTTGGGTAATTTGGGTAAAAAGGAATTACCTTATTTTATGACGTTGTTTTATGCATTATTTACTCTCTTGATTCAACCACGTCTGCTCTTAATATCTAAACAAACTCAACGCGGTGTTGCAGCAGAATTCCGTATCCTAGCGACGCCTATAACAGTAGGCAAATTGGGAATTGTAGTTTTGGATAGAAGCGGCTATAAAAACAACTACAAATACCAACGAGCCTTTAATAAAAGTACTTCACATCTCTTCCGTCTACGTCGACGACCTTTTCCCCTTCCCGCAAGAGGATTGGTGTGTTGAGAGAGCAGCAGTAACCAATCAGAGTTCCCCAAGTCACTGCGAGAGTAGAAAGAAAAGATGGCGGCGAAAAATGGGAAGAGTGTGTTGACGGTGAAAGTAAGACACGTATTTATAAGTTTATTATTTCATTGTATGTCTTTAAATAAGGCGACGGGGTACGGTTGTATTAGTTGTTAATATATGCAATGTTTTTTGAACAGTTGGCATTTGTTCTCACCTTTCTGTTTAGAACTACGGTAGTAGCGTCCGTGCTGAACGATACGTTGACTTGTCCGGCCGCTATTCATTCATGCTGCAGATCGAAAACTTGAGATGCTGCACAATTTGAAATATCATTTTTTATGAAACCTATTATAAATAAATAACTAACCTTTATAAAGCTTTGTGCACAGCAAGTGTATGTGTAGACATGGAAGACGGCTAATTCGAGGCTGATGTTGAATTTATTTATACAAAATACACTAGTTTTCGTTCCTGTTAATGTATTGGTTTGGTGTAATTGTTATATTTAATATTGTTTTATGTTTGTGTTCATCACGCTGACCTGTACCTTCACTTTAGCAGATAGTCATTACGGCTGCGAAAACAAACATATGGCGCTTTTTATGTTGTGTGTGTGTTTTTATTTTGTTTATTGTATCTCGCATATAGAGGGTTGATACAATTTCATATCAAATGGTAACATTATTATTGTCGATAGATGGCAGAACAACCTTCCAGGAACACCTTACTGGATTAGGTTCAAATCTAATATGTACATGATCAGTTTATTTTAGTATCCATGTTTCTTATTGAAAGCAACCTTTTGGGGGTTTCTACAAAGACTGCAGTCAGTAAGAAACAGAACTGCTGCCAAGTAATTTTAACGGTTTTCTCTCAATATTTTAACATCTGCCTTTTATTTAAAAACTATTGTCAGATTGCTGTGTTCAACTTACCGGCTTATAAGTTCTGATACAAACAGGTTATTTTATGTATTTCATTGTAATAGTTTAATTTGTTTTCATCACAAAGCTCTATACAGTCGTTAACACGGGTGTTTCAAATCTGACTCCCACCCAAACGTATGTGTATCTTATAGAGTTGTTCTGCTGAAGGATTTAAATAGCAACACCAGTTTGGGTAGGACCTCCTACATTTGATGGCACATTTTAAATACCATGATACACGGCAATTATTATATTCAGAAATTATTGTTTTGAGATTAATCTGTTATTAGGGATCTCCCCAGAATCCCTTGTTTAGAAAGATACGGGGTATTAATGCTTGTGACAGAGTAGCCGTCTGCGTGTGCGTGCTGCATTTTCTGCTGAGTGGCAGGCAGGGGGTCGAGACCTAGGTAGAAGTTGATACGCCCCCTGCAGGTGAACAGCATTTATTTACTGAACAGCTCCAGTGACACTACCAGCAATGGGAGCGCATGGAGCACATACAACACAATGTATGAATAACAATAAATATCAGAACTAATCTTCTATGTTAAGCTTCTGCCTAAAGCTACCCATTGGCCTCCTTTTTCTTCTAGTGGAAGATTGAAGAAAAACCTGTGAAAATCGATAAGTGGGATGGAGCCGCAGTGAAGAATTCTCTTGATGATGCTGCCAAAAAGGTGGGAAGCACGTGTAGTGGAAAAGTTTGAGACATGTTGGCATGTGCATTGATTTATCATGTCTGAAATCTGTACAGTGTCCTGATTGTTTAAGCCTTATAAACAAGAACTGTGCTGTACATTTATAGTATCTACTGGTATTGCAAATAAACAAAGACCACATTTGTAACAGTGTTAAACACTATTTCAAAAGACGTTATTGAAATGATAAATAAGGCAGGTTAAACATTGTTATTTCAGGGTAATGTACTGTTGTAAAGTAATGGAAAGCTGACTTCTAAGTAATATATATTTTTGTTGGATCACCAAGCTGTCGCTCTTGCAGACTGTGGAGGAATAGAAAACACTATTTAAATGGATTTCCCCATTGTTTTGCTTTTACATGTCATTTGAAACTTGCTGCATGCCCTATTGTTCAATGAAGAAAATGTGTTCTAGGTACTACTGCTTCTTTATCCTTTCATAAAGTTGCTGTAATTATGTAAAATAATCTAATTAATACTGACATGCTTTTTTTAAAAGTAGACGCTTGTGTTCCCTTTCTACGGTATTTCTGAACGGTAGACATTTGTTCCATAGGTCCTTTTGGAGAAGTATGGCTACACAGAGAACTTTGGCCTGGTTGATGGGCGGCTACTCATCTGCACAGTCTCCTGCTTCTTTGCAGTCATTGCGCTGGTTTGGGATTATTTGCATCCCTTCCCAGAGTCCAAACCAGTCCTGGCATGCTGTGTCATATCATATCCTTTTGTAGAAAATAAAGAAACAAAATAAGATTGTGAGATTTTTTTTTTTTTTTAAAACGGTGACAATCTTCATTGCTTGTCTTTCTTTTACAGGCACAGGAAGTGGTATGCTGTGGTTTACCTGCCAACTGTCATATTAACAGCTGTGTACAGCCTGTATGAGTCTGTTTACTCGCTTAGTAACAGCCTAGAAGTTCACAGTAACACTTAAGTACATATATATATATATATATATATATATATATATATATATATATATATATATATATATATATATATATATATATATATATATATACACACACATACTCTCAATTTGATCAATTGATAAACATCAGACTATTTAAGGCAGGTTTCAGGAGTTCTCGTAGTGATGGCCAGTGAAATACAGTTGTGTATTAACCAGTAGTAACAATGCAGCTTGAGAAGGGAAACTTTTTACACAATTGAACCTGCTCTGTACAGCATAAAACTCTGGAAATTATTTGCATATTGAGTAACTGTCTAAATAATGGCTGATGCCTTTGTAGATTGCTTGTTTGGGTCATTTAACAGACATTGAAAGTAACATTTCTAAATACTTAAGTTCAATTACTATACTATCGCCTCAGACCTTCACAATTATCCGGTGAAACTAACAAACATGGGGGTTGTCTCTTCCTTTACTGTGTTTATAAATTGGGATTATGATGCTAGCCTTGCAGGAAGTTTTGTTTACCTTACTTCCTTAACGTCTTTGCACTTATTTCATTATGATGGGGATTCTTACCTTGTACACCTCGTACAAAGAGAAAAGTATCTTCTTGGTGGCTGTTGAGAAAGATGCAGCCGGTATGGACCCTGATCATATCTGGCAGTTGTCTTCAAGTCTGAAAAGGTAATTGAATTTAATCTGTATGTTTTTGTCATAGATCAATCAAAGTGCAATGGATGTGCAAATACAGCACTACCCCCTTTTATAATGCTTTAGTTAAGAGCCATAGTTAAGAGACTGTGCTGTTTGTGCTCTGCAGGAATGCAAGTTCTAGTGGTATGGCATTCTATGGCAAATGGACGCGATGGCCATGCTGTCTTATAACTGGTTTGGCAGTATAAAGACCCCTGTAACAAGGAACATTTCATTCTTTTATTTAAATTAACATTTTAGAACCAAATTGTTGGCTGTGTTTGACTCTGGAGTCACTGGTTAACCTTCCAGTTTGTATGGCCTGCAGTGGGGGATAACTTAATATGTACAGCTGACCCAGTCTCTTCTGGTGTAAATGCTTTTTGAAAGCCCTTTGCTCACACTTGTAACACAGGGTCAACTATACATGTTAACCTACTATCCTTGCATTTTGATTAGCAGGAAGACAAAACTTCTCAGATGTGTTTTTGGATGAAATGTGTCCCCGACATTATTCAGAATAAGCACCTTAAACCCATTTTTGTCTGTCAGATTCGATGACCAGTACACCCTCAGATTGACCTTTATTGATGGAAAGACCAAACGGCAAAGGGATATTGAGTTCACCAAGTCTGTGGGGTCCTTCTTTGACGAAAGTGGAATGTTGGTGATGGACATTTTTGAACAGAATGTCTCTAATCTCTGTGGCAGCCTGGCAGCAGAAAAGAAAGTTAAATAAAAAAAGAAAGTGTTAATGTTGTGCACACAGACCTCATAACTTCATCCTAAATGAAGTGAGGATCCTACTGGAAAGCCCATGTCTGTCTCTCGGTTATATTATGCTAATCTGTGGTTCATTTCCATTGCTGCTCTGCAGGAAAAGGGCTCAGAAGCATTTTACTTTCTTTTAAATGTACTTCAAGTGCAAGCAGAATTTTTTTTTTTTTTTATTGTTATTTATAACCAAATTGGAGTAAAATACACTCCCTCCCCAAATTGGTTGCTGGACTGCTAGTGTATATGATTTTAAACTGGACAATTTTGTTCTGTTTGTTTCATAGGAACCAAATGAAAACCCTTAAACATGTGAACTACCATTGAAGAGCATAATAAAACTGCATATTCTGAACAAGCTGTTGATATTTGGTTCTTGTGGAAACCTGGTTTGCATAAAATAAAGGGAAAGGCTCAACAGTAGATCTATTTAGACTAGTAATATGTTGTTTTTATGTACTAAAAGGAAAAACTCATTATGCTTAAGCCAACACCTATGCGAAAATGTCGGTGGCAAAGATAAACAAACCTCACTTAAATACACATTTAAACTGGTGGACCAAGAGTCTTAACGAGAGTGGAGTACTAGAAAGATCAGGCTTACAAAAAAAAAAACCTTCAGATTATTTTCTCTCGACTTCTTTTTTGATGTTTATTCCTCCCCATTATTATATTAAAATATAATTTCTTCATGCATTTGTGAAATGGGGCTTTCAGGACTGTAACCAGATTCATTGTCAGCAATCTTTCCAAGTGCCATTATTTACTTACCCCTGCCCAGAGTTAAAGATTATTTCAATACAGACAACAAAGAGAAGTGTGACAATTATTAGCCAGTATTTGTACCCAGAAATAAGGGAAATATAAATGCAACAGGTCAGTGCCCATCAATATTGTTATGTTTACCTGTCGATATGCCTCATGCTAATAAAAACCCTAAAAGTGGTCCAGGTTGATTTCCAGTAGATTAACTTTGTTAGGCTTTATTTCTGCAATGTTAAAGTTCTACCTCACCAGGTAGTCTTTTGTGTTTTTAGAATAGAGGCTGCACATCTATAAGGAAGGAAAGCACTTGGTCAATGGTGTAATTGGCAAGGCCAGTGGATATAGTTTATTTTTGCTTACTCTGCCTGACAACAGTTATTTTTATTTTTTTTATTCTTTGCGATTCTAAGCAGCATTTAATACTCCTTTATCAGTATGATTATCTTGAACATAAGCTTAAACGGAATGTAAGTTATTGCACTGCTCAGCGGTGTACAAATAAAGTGATAATGGTATTTTTTTATATTAGTTTACTTGTTTTTGTCCACAATGTTACATTCTGCTTTAGGTCTGTTACTTTTTTTTGCTAAGCTTTAAGAGACACTTTTAATAAAATGGAGTGCCAGATCTGAGTGAAAGAGTCTGCCTATTATTAATAATATTTTTGCTGAAACCAACACTGCATCCATTCCTGGGTTTAATAGCTACACATAATTAATGTTAAATAAACTGTTTCTCCAGTTCAATGCACAACTTTTATTAGTAAACCTAGAAACTTTGGTGTGGTTTATTTATGTTGTGAAGCCTGCGATCTGTTAAGAGCCAATCAGACTCCTGGCACCTGTTTATTTCAATACTATACCTAAACCAGGTTTTAAAACCAGGTCTGTGTCCCCGACTAGAGCAAGTTTTAAACCATCTGCAAAACTATCCTTATACATAAACATAAAACTGAACGTCTTTGTCTCAAAGTCTTGCAATGTTGAAGAGTTGGCAGTCTGTGAATGTTTTACCCATACTGCTTTAGTCAGTTGGTTCTGGGCCTCCCAGAACTCCCATGTTAAATAAATAAAATGATCCAGTAACAGGATGATAACATACTTCAGCCATTAAAGGGACATTTAAAACAGCATAAGGGATTCTGTGGTTGCAGTGGATATGAAAAAAAAAAAAAAAAATCCCAATAATTGCCACAACCCTACAGTCAATCTTTGGGACATAAAAACAATACTGAATTTCACATGATCCAGATGGAGGTTAGAGTTTTTAAACACATGCTAATTCTGTTTGTCTTTTTGCTGAATTTGTGCAGTTGTCAATTTGATTAGAAGTACCTGACATCAAGATATTGAATGTAAATACAAAATACACAATTTAATTGTAACAGGTAACTGCCGTGTTACTTTTGCTGCTTACAATCAGAGATAGGTCTGCAGATACATCTTCAGAACTACACCCCCCAGGGTTCCTGTTGGTTGACTTGACGACATCATAGTGGGCGGTATACTGACAGGATTGGACTACAAAAAAAAAAAAAAAAAAAACAACAAACTGTGCTCTTAAGTGAACGGCCAGGTTAAAATACTTATATGAATAATATGTTTTTTTGTTTTGTTTTGTTTTTTAAACAAACACCTGGTTAATTTCGTATCTGCAATTCCCATAACCGTAAAGACACGGAATGCCGTTGATTGCAGTTTTTCTGCCTGGTAACTCGTCTCGGTAGACTTCTGTGGAGGTGTCATATGCTGTAATTTGCAGCTACATGGTAAGGTATTCATCCGTGTAAAATAGATGTACAGCACTGCAGTCTGCATGGTAAACCACGCGGGAAAAAGAACACGATCCAGAGAATCATCCATTCACATTTCAGGTTTCTGCAATTATGCAATTAAATGGTATTAGTTGGAATTATATAATATACGATTGTTGCATAATGTCAGATTTGTATGGAAACGCTGCAGTTGTAATAATAATAATAATAATAATAATAATAATAATAATAATAATAACCTCTTGGAAAAATGTTATTCTTAATGCCTGTTCACTTGTAAATACGCATAACGTACTACTGTGTGCGGAATACTGTGTTGCACTGTACTGTACTGTACTATGGAAGATATTCCATGCCAAAATTATAAATAAATAAATGAAAAAATACATATTGAAATAAATAAACACATTCATTTATTCATTCATGTCTTTATTTCGATATTCATTTATTTTTAATTTTGGCATGGAATATCTTCAATACTGCATTGTATTGCAGAGAAATAAAATTATGAGGGACTGTTCAGAAAACTGATTTGACGCTGTTGACTGATATTTTTAAATGCCCGATTACGTGTATTCTAAAATAAATACATTATTTGATATGTATTTTTTTTTTTTTTTTTTTTTTTTTTTTTTTTTTTTACTAAACAGTGGCGTTGAGTCCCTGTCATAAAGTTCACATGACTTTTATGTAAGCTTGTCTACTGTTTTTTAGACTTTGCCTTTCTGACTGAGTCATGTAACATTTTAGCATTGTGTTAAGACCTGGGTAAAGTGGTTTTCCTGTTATGACCTTTCCATTTAGTTGACTGAAATATGAGAAAAAGTGTGGGGCAACAATGAAACCGCAATTAAAAGTAGCGCTTAAGTTTTGTGAACTTGCTTCTACTTGTGTGTGATGCTGATGAAGCAAGCAAACCTTAACAGTGATATGGTCATGTGATGATATGATCCCTAACAAGCTTTATAAAAGCTTCCACTAGCTTTAACGAGGCATAGTCTGTAACCAGCGTCGTAACCATATGCTGACATTCCACTGAGGTCAAACTCTGGTTTCAAGCTATAGCTGGCAGTATTTATATGACTGCTTGGTATTTACTATTCAACCTCCTAATCTATGTTACAGGGCAAACCAGCAGAGTAAGTGAAGGAGTCTTTCCTACCAGAATTCTTACATGAGCATGAGCATTGATGATGCAAGAAAACAACCAATGTCATCATGTCCTCATAGCTAGTTACAGACATGTGTTTAACCTTCTTGTCTTCCAGTGTAATTTCTTTTAAGCAATGGCCAGTATTTCAGAGCCAGAAAAGAGCCCATTGTTCAGGCAGGAGAAGAATGGAGGGGTCACATACAGAATACCATCCCTGCTCTACCTCAGCACCTCAAACACCTTCCTTGCTTTGTGTGAGAAGCGCTCCACTCCTTCAGACTCAGATGCTGAGTGCCTGGTCATGAGGAGAGGCACTTTCCAAGATGGGTCTGTTCAAGTAAGTTTATTTTTTTAATTGATTTATTTATTCAGAGTAATACAGTGTATGTAAAATGTGCATCTTCCTGCTAAAAGTCAGTTTCATTCACTATGGGCAAGTCAGCAGATCTGACAAGTTTTTGAAAAAGGCTGGTAGAAGCCTCGGTTGGAAAATATCCAAGTGATTTATCTAAACTGTTCTCCAGCATAAGTAGTGAGACCGTGTGGCTTCAGTTCAGATGCTCAAATAATAAGCTAGCTGCGTTTTTGTACCGTTACAAGTTACATTCTTAATTCATTGTCAGTGACATAATATTTGACGTGATCTCCTTTAGATTTATCACATCTTTCTACAGCATGTGCAAGTATTTTGCACAACTCCTTTCAAGAAATCAGTTGCAGCTGCTCGTAAGTGAAGACAGTCTTATTTCCCATACCCTGTTCAGGGCTGTGGACCACACATTTGATGTTTTCATTCCAGTGATATTACATTCTTTGAAAATAAATGTTACCCTGCTGAACAGGGAAATAATATTGAAGCTGGGAGTAACTGTCCTTTTTGTTTCCAGTGGGAATCCATGCAGGAGCTGCTAACAGCACGCCTATGTGGATTTCGCACTATGAACCCCTGCCCAGTCTACGAGAAGAAATCCAGTGTCATATTCCTTTTCTTCATCTGTGTACGGGGAAAAATATCAGAGCAGCGCCAGATAAGAACAGGAAGAAATGAAGCCAGGCTTTGTTACATCCGCAGCACAGACTTTGGAGAGAGCTGGGGTGACATCAATGATTTAACAAGAGATGTGATTGGCGCTGAGGTGGAAAATTGGGCGACCTTTGCAGTGGGACCAGGCCATGGCGTTCAATTACAATGTGGGAGGTTGATTATACCAGCCTATGTCTATTATATCAGGTGCAGGTGTTGGTGTCTGCGCTTCCCCTGCTGCGTCAAGCCTCATGCTTTCTCGTTCAACAGTGACGACTGCGGTCAAACATGGCACGTGGGCAAAATCATTCAAGGGTTAAAAACAGGAGAGGGAGAGTGCGAAATGGCAGAACTTGTGGACCAAGATGGCAAGAGCCACCTGTACTGCAATGCCCGCTCATCATCCGGGCACAGGGTAGAAGCCTTGAGCGAGAAAAAAGGTACAGAATTCAGCAAGCCCCATCTGGCTCCAAAGCTAGTGGAACCGCACAGTGGTTGCCAAGGAAGTGTTGTCAGCTTCCCCAAGCCAGTGAATGAAACAGATGGAAGTAGTGAGAATACCCATTTACAGGCCAATACAGCCAGCAACACTTGGCTCCTGTATTCTCACCCAACCAGCAGGTGGAAGAGGGCAGATTTGGGGATCTACCTGAACCAGTCCCCCTTGGACACGTCCTGCTGGCAGAGTCCTTGGGTTGTCAGTCGTGGACCAAGCGGTTACTCTGATCTGGCTCACTGTGAAGGAACAAAGTGGTTTGGCTGCCTGTTGGAGTGTGGCATCAAGAGCGAGCTGGAAGAGATTGCATTTGTGTGTTTCACTCTTGAAGAAGTGATGGAAAAAGGCACAGGGAAATAATGCCTTAGCTGGCATTTGAATAATGATTCATTCTGGGTGTGGGATACAGTCTTGGTAAGAAAAGTTTAGAATTTTTTTTAACTGCAGGAATTATTTTTTTTTTTTTTTGTATAGTCATGGAATTCTTACCTAATGTAGACCAATAAAGGGTTTCTTTTTTTTTTTAAGTGCCTGAAGTTGGTCACTGCATCATCACCTCATAAGTGGTGTTGCAATATTACACATTCATATTTTACTTTAGATTCTGCCATAACTGCACATCCAGGCTACTGATCAAATATTTGTGGCATCTACTGTATAGTCTGTTTATAATTTATAAAGTTCATTTGCCTGGCTAATATATACAAACATGGCTACATTTTCAGAAATTAATCAGTTTTTTCCCCTGGCCCTGTGCTACCCCTGTTGGACTGTACCTAAAACAATACACTGAAAGGCTGGAATAAGCAACTGTACTCACTAAAAATCTACATCCTCCACTGCAGCTAATGCATATATATGTTGATATTCAATTATTTACTGTAACATATTTAATTGAACGACATATTGCTTTGATTATTTGATTCGTGGAAAGTAAGAAATATTTCTTAATGAAGCGCATGTTGCGTCTGTCAGCGGGATGTTCTTGTGAGGAGATGCTGTTCTGTTATTTTTTTTTTTATAATAGTTTTGTTGCAACAATTTATCGCATTATGTATAGTAGCAATTTTTTGTTAATAAAATACATTTCACATTCCATATATTCTTTGTAGTTTTTTTTTATCCTTCCTGTTTTGAACTCTTGTCATCCTTTGATGTATTCTGTTGCTGAAACAGAGAGCAGCGAGTACGAGATTCTCCCTCTGTGGTGAAGGCATGTGATTTAGTGAACATGGATGACAGAGCAGAGGCAGGATCTGAACACTGCAACATCATTTTTCATTGGTTATTATAGAACGCATTAAAGGAGTATCAGCCAAGGTCTGATGTACATTGTGTTACCTCTTTATTAGTCCAGGAAACCAAGTGAAGCACTTACACTGTTATGTTACATGGTACCCTTAATCGCAGTTTTATGTCATCAGCACAGCACCCACTTATTCACCTGCGAGCATCTAACAAAGGTAAGTTAGCTAATTTTAATCCATCAGATCATTGGTGACACTTGGTCCACAGAATCAGACATGTCAGGTCATGTCAGTTCCATTCTAAAAAAAAAAAAATCCAAATTCTGTATTTTCAGCATGCAAACTAGAAGCCCATTTATTCATTCATACATACAAAAACAATTAGAAAGCTGCTCTTATTGGTTTATAAAATTACATCAAGGTAATTAAAGCCACACTGTCTGTTCATATCAATACATATTATAGTTATACAACATTAGCTTTCCATTTTCTGGTCTATCCAATCCCAGACATGCAGTGACCCATTTGTTGCAGCAGATAATAAAGTCCTTGGTTTCCATGGATGCCACACGTGTGTTGTAACTACTGCTGAACTCCTGTCACCAGGGCCTTCAGCGATGGCATGTCCTTTATGAATAAACAGCGGCTCTTCTTCAGTGAATGTTGGGATCCAGGACTTTGTGTTATAGATGTGTACCTTCCCATTGAAACCTGATGAACCAAGACAAAATATGTCAAAAGCAATTTGCAACTCACCAAACACCAAATAAAGGGTACATAAATCAGACAAACTCAACACTGACAAATGATCTCATGAAAGATACAACATTTTTGGGTGTATGCATATATTCATGGGATACACCTACAGCATGCATTATTTACCTGAAACAGCAAGACAGTCATCCAAAGCAGGAGCCCAAGTCACAGTCATTATATTGTAATCCGAAGAGTCACAAGAAAGGTTCAGTTTGGCTTGACACAAAGGGCTACTTGCATCCCGCATGTCAGTAACAAGGACATGGCCGAACGAGGAAAGCCTTGCCACTCTGCTGGAGGCTGCATCCGATTCAGACAGCCGGTTCCTGAGTCCCATACACCAGTGAAGCCCTTCTCCCTGTGGGAGGAGCGTACAGGGCGTAGCCAAGCTCCCAGGCTGTCGCATATCTGCCAACCACAGGTGCCCTTTGCCCGAGCAGAGGAGAAATTCATCTTTACTCAGAAGCTCAAGACTGCTTACAGAATCTGTATTATCTGTATCTGCACAGGAAATCAGAACATAAAATAGAGATACAAGTAAAAATGCAGGTGTGACAAAAAATACATCTAGACAGGCAGGCACGTACTAGGTCTGTAAAACCAGCCGGGACTGTCACAAGTTTCAATGCAATTGGATAAAGGTTCTCTATATATGTATACAACTTAGAGGTATGGGCTCCAACACTATACCCCTGTCACTAATGATATGCATGCCAGTGGGGAAAGTAATGTGACTGAATCTATCCAGGTGGGCTACTTTATAGAGCTTAACTTAGTGTCTCAAAAGAGACAGTATCTACCCTCTTGAAACATTTTTGTTTCTTTCAGGTAAGTGAATGGAACATTTTTTATTAATGTTTTTTTTGTTTTGTTTTTGCATCTTTAATTACCCAGCGAGTAGACAGCTTTCTTGGACTCCAAATCTGTGACCTGTATGTCTTTGACCTTTGACCCGTGAAGGACACAAGGCGATCCTGAGTCACTGGTCGCAATCCTGCTCCAGTTCTTTGTGTGCTCTTTATTGTGAATACAGTGCAATGGTTTGATGACATCTACAGTTAAGATAGAAAAGGTAAATCAACTGTTACTGGGAGGGTGCTTCCAATACCAAATGAAGAAACGCAATCCTTTAACTTGACTTGATCTCGTCAACAAATAATTTAAAAAAGTAAAGATCTCGAGCAGGTTTTGAAATTAAGATTGCAATTCAACCAAATGAAGAAAAGTCTGCTCCCTTGTTAGTGAACCTTTGAAGGGGATCTGCACTCACCACTGCCATCTGCTCCAATTTGCCAGAGCTGTAGAGAACTGTCCGGAGGACCACTGGACACCAGAATTCTTACAATGGGTGAAAAACATAAAATATTGAAAAGCAGTAATATTCAGTCTCTTTGAACTCTGAGATTTAACATTACTTTACAGAGGCTGAATGTTGGTAATTTTGGTTCTACTACGGTCATAAATCACATTACAATCTCTTCATGAATATCGGGCTAAAACTCTGATAAACGTAACCAAGTGAAAACGAGGAAGATTTGAATTACCTGGTTCCTCGGATGTGCTTCAAACAACTAATGGGTCGGTCTGAGAAACCACCATGTACCACTTTAAAATCACGCTCAGGACACAGACCCTGAAAGAAATTATTCAACAGCAAATTGCATATTAGGTCTGACATCTTTAACTGAAAGACTGCTGTACTGAGAAAGCAAACAACAACACAACAAATGAACTGCCTTTGCTACAAAGTCTCTAAAAATATACCCTAACCCAAAACATGTAGAGAAGGCTGGCGATTATTATTTGATGTTTTACTGTGTTTTTAAAATAACAAAGCATAGTCATTTTAACATTGCTTCTTTAGGGTGTAATTTGCATGGTTCTGGTGACTTTTAATGTACATTTTAATGTACCATAACCTGTTACCATTATTTAATTTGAATCAAAGGGTTAATAATGTCACCTGAACCTGCATACCAATAGTAACCCTTAACTGCAACCCATCTTTTATTCTACACTGCTCCAAACAATTAGGTGACATGGTACTAAATTTCAGAGATGTGTTTACTGATATAATGCCAAACAAACCTCCAGGGACATTAAAAGTGTAGAACTGTGTCAGTATAAAAATGAGCTACCTTACATTTTATCAGCACTTACAAGAAGATGTGGCCAGTCTGACCCAAGGAGTACAAACCAGGCTTCTTACTGTACTTACCTGATTTTGCTTTGAATACAGCCTCTGAGGCAAGGCCAGCTCTAGAATTTCATTTCTACTGACACTTTTACAACCAGCCACACAGACACCTAAGAAAAAAAAAAAAAAACCCTTAGCATTATATTACTGATAACACATATCAACTGCAGCAAAGTAAATGATAACGTTGCAAAACTTAATGATAACATATATATATATATATATATATATATATATATATATATATATATATATATATATATATCTCTATATATATATATACACACACACTGTGATATACACATTAGTCGTTTCTTCTGAGTCTATTACATTATCTCAGTGAAGTAATCGTAAAATATTCCACCCCTCACCCTCCCCCTCCCCCCCAAGTCTTGGCTCAGCTCAATGCAATGTATTTATTTAAGCTGGATTTTCAAAGGGTGCAGTCGTGAATGGTAGATTTACCAACATACAGTCAATCAACAACGCATAACAAATAAAACAGTTTTAATGTATTATTCATTGTTTTACAACATTACTCTATATGCAACATAACAAAAAAAAAAAAAAATCTATGGAAAAAAAAAAGACCACAACATACTTTTCTCTCCAGTCCATTCAATTACTTGTGTGGTTTCCTGGAGCTCAAACACATGCAGATCATCGTACCTGAGAGAGAATAACATGCAAACTATAAGCGTTGTTTCAAAAGTGACTATATACTATATGCACAGTTGTCACATTGAAGCAGTCTAGTCCTGGCTAAGAGAACATAACCAAGTAATAGCTTTATATGCAAAATCTTTTGTGAAACTGAGGCATCTGTAACAATAGCTTTGGCGATTTATATGGAATGGCTCTCCCTATCAGTAGAGGTGTATTAATAGCCATCGCCACCAGGTGGTAGTGTTCACCATTGTAATACCATTGTCTTTCACACATACGGTCAACAATAATATTGGCACTCTGTAATTATACAACCCCGAAACCAATTCCAACCCAGTACTGTCCTGTAACACTGGGACCGACACAACTGCTGTTTAGCAATTTACAGCAAAATCCCTTTTCATCTTTTCTCGTACTATCGATATTATTTTACAGTTGTGTTTTATTTCGTGGTTTCTAACGATTCCCAGATTTAAAACGTGTTTTCTATTGTTTTATTATTATTATTATTATTATTATTATTATTATTATTATTATTATTATTATTATTTAACTATTAAGCTCACAGTTTAATCGACTCAATGAGCCAATCGTCCAACTCGTCTTCATTCAACACGTTGTGCTCCATCTTGGCATTTCAGGATATTAACCATATTTAACTGCTTCCGGCTCAGAGGGCGTGTTTATGAAAATGTGTCTTGATGTTGCTTAGCAATGAACACCGAGAAGCTGGTTGTGTGATGGAAAATGTAGTCCTAAATGTACACTGTACTATAATAATAATAATAATAATAATAATAATAATAATAATACACTCTAGTTATACAACAGTAAAACACAGGAAACAAAAAATACTGACAGTGGAAATTCCAAGAACATGAGAGAGATTATATAGAAAACTACAAGATAAAGGTTTTATTTCAAATGAGAAAACTCCATAAAGTTTAATCTTTTTTTTTTTTTTTTATCAGTTACCAGATTTCTTAAACTGTGTTTCTTTTTTAAATAACGTTGTTTTTTTTTTTGTTTTTTTTTACCCATTTTTTAAATGTTTTGACACAGTGCAGTATCAACTATTCACCCTAGTCTAGACCATACAAAAATATTTGCACAGTTTTCATCCACATTTGAAAACACCCAATCATAAATTCTGATCAATATAAAATCTATAAAGTCACGTGATCATTTTCTTGGATGATTTTTACATGTCTTAGTTTTTTTGATATTCCACATTTTCAGCAATTCACTAAAGAAAAACATAAACATATGCATATTAAATAGTAAACAGGAGGTCAATTTAATTTTATCTAACATAACTGTTATGAGAGTAAAAATAATATAATAGAGGGTTAACAAAGAAATAAATACCCTTAAGAATCCAGCTGAGATCAAAAGTTCATTCTTTATTGCCTCTAAAATCCAACGCTTGTTTGGACAGGGCGGCCATGGACTGATGTATGTGGTTAGCTGTTATATTATTGTGTACATAGAAAACCTTGTGAAAACAGATTTGTAGGGGGTTTACTCCATTGTAGTAATTTCACGCTGTGCTGGTTGAACTACAGAAGTACAAAGATTGAATGATAAAACTATGCACAATGGCCAGCACAGTGAAGCACATGTTTAAACATGACCTCGGGACATTAACCTTTACAAAGCTAGCTTGAGTGTTCCTTCTTCAAAATGGCCTTTTAAAGTTCTCAACTGTAACCTAGTTCAAATCCATATTTGATTTTACTGTAGGGTATTTTAAATGTGAAAACTAGAGGGCAAGAATTCTTTCAACAATTCTATTGCTTTGTATATTATTTGTGGTCTTATTCATGCTTGTTAAGCTACTTTTTCAAGTTACTACAACAAAAGGTTATGAAAACTGACAATAAGATACTATGTACTGCAGTGATTACCTGTGAGTATTGGATACCATTGTGGAAACGCTACTATACCAATGGATCATTCTAGTTGCCCTTATGCTACAAATGCCTCTCGGTAGAGAATCATTGCATTTCAGAATTTTTAGAAGGGTGCTTATGAGTCATGGGTGGACAGGGATCAGTAAATTAACAACGTGGCTGTCTGTTTTACCACTGACACCCAACAATAACATTGAGTCTGATTCTGACCTCATGACAAAAACAGACGCTTCGGTCGTCAAAGTTACAGTACTATTTAGATAGAACTTGAAGGAATGGGCGTTCAAGATGGACGTACTGTAGTCTTTTGAAACATACTGAATGTTTTATTTATTTATTTTTTACTTATGCAACAACCACACCAATGAAACATTATGGATGTGGTCAACAGGATATGTATTATTTAATGTTATGCTGCATGTAATGTTATGTTATGAATTTTTCAATTTCCAACAAGATTTTTATTATTTTAGCTTTATTTCAAAAAGACACTACAAAGTTTAAACTTGACTGTCATTTGAAAATGATGTTACTGTATGCTACAGAATGCATATTAACAGCTGGACAAAAAAAAAAAAACATGTGATTTTATGTTACAAAAACATGCATATCATCATTGCCATATTATAACACAGCCATTCTGTTGAGGATATTGAGTGTGCTGCAGTCAGGCGCTGCTGAAAACTGGGCACTGTTTAATTGTTTCAGTAAAAAAAACTTTTTATGGTGGACTGGTGGTTAGACTCTGAAATCATGACACTGGAGTTCTCCTGTTAAAAAAAAAGCACAGTTCTCCAGATTTCTTATCATAAAGGATATTTAGTGGAATTGTATAACCTTGATTAGGGTCTGTGTGTCTATGAAACCATTCATAGTTTAATAACCACTGCCAGTAATGGCAAGGAAGGCTCTGTAGAAACGCACAGCAGCAAGTTAACCCAGCCAAGTTATGATTTCTTGTCAAGCCAATCATTTTGAATTCTTCCTAGCATCTCTTCATTTATATTCAGCCAAACCTGTGTTAGATACCATAAGTGTGACCACTTGACCCTCACTGTGTATATACAGCATATTCCCATTATAAGCAGATATCATGCAGACACAGCTAATGTTTTAGTTACTATAGAGCTTCTGTGAAGAAAGACCCATCTCCATATGGTGTGTTGTCTTGCAGGTACCAGCTCTTTAGGTTGTGAGTGCTAATACCGTAATACACAGCATCTGAAAATATTAAAACAAACAACAACAATTAGCATTGCTCTATACATTATTAGCCTTAAAACTCAAATGATACAAATTTTTATATTTAGAGTACTTGCCTCATATTCCTTCCCCACCCATACACCCAGTAATATATACTTTGTTTCCTTTACATGATATCACACACTGTATGGTTCTGTTACATCCCCACATCTCTTTGCAGCCAGGGATATAAATGCTCCAACAAGCCATTTTAAAGTTGGCTAACTGACCACTAACTGCTGTAGGCTTTGCATACCACACCTCACTTGACGTAACATTTCTGCTTCATTTTCTGTTGGCCAGAATCTGTGGTACCTGAATCTGCGAGGACAGCCATGGTAACCCATAGCGTACTCGTGTGCATAGCAGAATCTGCGGCAGTATCCTCTCTGACCACAGGTCCAAAATGTCACGTCAGCTTCCTGACCTAGTCAGGGAATAAAAAGGAGTGAGTATGTTGGGTCTGAAAATACCTGATGAGGAAATTGGAGAGCAGGAACTCTTCCTCCCAAAGGTAATTGAAATTGACGTTCTTCTACCATTGCTTAAAGAAAAGCAGAAGGCTGTTCATTGTAGTAAGAGGGTTGTGCCATAAAGACAAGCAGGAGCAAATGCATCGCTTGGTGCAAGTAATGCTTACTATCTGTTTAAAGTTGTACCGTGTGAAGCCTCCTATTCTTATATACCAGCCATTTATCATAGTTTTCCAGGGAGTTTGTTTACATCATACATCTTTCTTCACTCCTTACCATGCCCGTGTTTCACTAGGCTTTACGGCACATTGCTATGCTTATTCAAAGATATACTCTCTAGCTTGCCACCTGTCAAATACTGTAAAAAAAAGACTGCAGGTCAACTGAGTACTTACTGTCTACAGCGGCCAGTAACAACAGCACAAGGAGAGCAAGGACCAATGTCTTCATGATGCTTTTTTGACACACAAGATCCCAGTTAGCAAAGCTAGTTGAGGGGTGCTGCATTTATACAACATTTACTCAAATTCCAGTGGGAGGAGTTCACAACAGTTGGATGGTGCAGAACAATAATGAGGGTTACACATGGGAAGCTTCTCGGGAAGATGTGCAAACAACTCCGAATTGACTTTCCCTTGAAGAAAATAATAAGTTGTATCTAAATATTGAGCTCTAGTCACAAAGCTTTAAGGCACATGTTAAAGTATTTATTTTTATTTATTTTTTTATTATTTGATATTCATGAAAATGTTTTGCTGCTTTAATATCAAAATGTAATTTATGCACAACTTAATTTTTTAAACAATTCACAAACTAAAGCTTTGTCAATATAGTCTAATCAAATAAGTAGGCTATTCAGCCTTGAAATATTGTGTTAAGAGGGAAACTATTCAGATGCAATATTCCATTCTTTTCACATCTCTTGTAAAGGGCACCAAAATACCATACCATTACCTCAGCATAGCAATTACCACAGCCAATTTGAACAAATATTGCATAGTTGTCCTGATATGGTAGCAGACTGGTAATAATGTTGTTCCATGGTATGTTAATGGTATCTATTTATACAGTACTATTGTGATATTGCTATGTAGAGATATGAAAATATTGCCACTGTGGTAACATTCTTTCCATAACTCATACCATTGTAGCTCCCCTCGTGCCTCCATGGTTGTACTAGAGTTTCTTCAGGGTGCTAGGCAGGTATTGGTATCAGGTCACAACAGTGTAAATTCAGTTTCAAAAGGTCAGGTCAGAGATAGTTCCTGAGTGTAATATCCGTTTTGCAGTCCTCTCGCCCAAACTGCACAAAATGACAATAATCCAACAAAAGATACCCTACACACAATGTATGGACGTATATAACAATGTATGGACGTATATATTTGAGGTATTGAGGGGCACGAATGTGGTCATCACTCAAAAAATGTTTTACCATGTCCCCAGAGATAAAGGGATTGCTACTGTACTGTTCTAAGAGTTACAATTTACTTCAATCATTCCTATCCTATTGAAAACTAGCCATGCTGTTAATGGCTCTCACTGTATTTCCTTATTTGAATCCTGTTTGGCTCCATGGCTCCAGTTTAAAACTCATCTTGTAAAAGGGGTGGTTTTGTATTGGATGTTGCTGAGGTGGGCAAATTGCAGCCAAACAGCTATTGTTTTGAGTCCCACAATGCCTGTCACATGAATTGCAGACCTGGGCTTAATTTTGTAATGCCTGCAGCAACTTCTATTAAAAAGCATATCTATCATGGATGGGTCTTAGAATCTTCTTCTAAAAGTTTATCATAGTAAATATCCACTGTATTTTTGCCATGTGTTTCCTTTGCTTATATGATGCTTCTAATTTGTAGGCATTTAGTATGCTTTGGTACACTTTTCAGATAGATAGATAGATAGATAGAGAAAATACATTAGAAGAATAAAATGATAAAACAAATCAACTAGAATGACCTCAGCTGGGCAAGGGCAATGCAATATTTTTTTTTTTTTTTTTTTTTTTTTTTTTATATAAATTTAGTCGTCTCCAATTTTTTTTACCCCAGTTTTCTACCCAATTTAGTGTGCCCAATTATTATCTGTATCCTCGGTTCAGCGCTCGCTCCGAAACGTTCTCCTGCCAATCCGGCATTTTTCGCACTGCGGATCCACAGCGAGGCCACCAGACCTATAGCGCCGGAGGACAACACAGATCTGGAGGCTCCACTGCAGAACCACAGGCGCCCTATCGGCCACAGGGGTCGCTGATGCGCGGTGAGCCGTGGATTCCCCTGCCGACCTAAGCCCTCCCTACCCCGGCAGGGCTCAGCCAATTATGCGCCACCCCCTGGGAGCTCCTGGTCCTTTTTGAGAATGTTGTTTGTGAAATCTCAGGAACTTGGAAATGCAGTCTTGGATAAAGAAGCACCTGCCAGACGAGCTGCTACTTTGAGCTGTCTATCTCCATTTTGTGTCCTCTTTCGGTAAATGTTTTAGACCTATCTTTCCTGTTCACAAAACAAACACTTTACACTCTAATTTTCTTCAAATATCTATGGTGCTGAGACAGCACTCTCAGCTCCTAGATGATCCTTCCAAGGAATCAGGCCCCTGCTAGACAGATAGAAAGATATAGACAGGCTTTAGGCACAGGTGTGCAGTGACTGTTCATCTATTGCTTTGTGAATAAACAATGACAACTGACAGGTTTCCATCTAGTTTAGGGTTATACAACACCCTGTGGCCATCTGGTGTATATGCATACGCACACGTTCAGATTAGCTGTGTAAAACTGCTTTCTCCTAAATGTTTTTTTTTTTTTTTTTTGAATGGAAAATTATGTCTGCTAAATATATAAAGTGAACAGAATTGACCTTGACTCCAGGGAACATCACATTATATTGTGCAAAGACCCCTCTTGATGCACTAAATCATGCAGCTTAGAACATGACAGTGCTTTAACTATACACATACACACACACACACACACACACACACACACACACACACACACACACACACACACACACACACATATATATATATATATATATATATATATATATATATATATATATATATATATATATATATATATATATATATATATATACACGCACACACATTATCACACAAGCTAAGTCATAGAAGTGATATACAGTTAAACTTCAAACAAGAGATTCCATTATCCAGAAAAGGGGTCCCTGTTCTTGATGAAACAGCACACCAGGGTGTGAGATTGTCACGCTGCTGTGTGAATTACAATGAAAGGAGATGCCTTATAGCTGTCTAACCTGGTCGACCTTCTTTCCGTAATGTTAAACTGAGCTGTGTTTTCTTCTCTCGCTGTTTGAGCCTTGCCTGCATGCTGAGCTGCAGCTGCCTCTCGCTGCTGGGAGCAGCCGTGTCCTGCTAATCTTTATAGGAATACAACAAACTTTCTGGTCCTAGCCACTGACAAGCATTGAGAAAGACGTTAGCTGAGGAAACAGAACCATTGCCAAACAAACAGAATTACCAGCAATGGTACACAATGGATTTAGTATAAATTTTGCACATTGGACCTGATACTGAAATGGAACCATGGCACTGTAATAAACTGCCAGTGAGTAACTGCCCCTTGGTACAACACTGACATAATTCCATTGCATTAGCCAGTGAAGATTATTTGGCAGGGACATGTAATTAATTTTATTAAAATTTTAAAAAAAATGATGCTGTTTTTGATAACAGTGACATCATCTGGACACAGGAGTGTAGTCTGAAAAACACTATGTCTGTCCAACTATTTTGGCAGAAAAGGGCTATACCAATGATCAGGGAGTACTTAAAGAACCAAAGAAATGTTTTTAACCACTGTTTTTATATTCATTATATATGTTCAGACACCTACACAACATAATGTTTGCCTTTTGTCTTGCTTCTACCAAAAACGAGTGGTTGTCCAACCTTCACCTTGTGGAGATCCATATTGTGGGGCTCGGTGAGAAGTGATAGAGGTGCTGTTGGTTTTCACAAAAGGCCCTTTCTACACAATGCTGGTGTTTAAATCTGCCTCTCTTTAGATAGGTCGATTGAACAGACCCCTTGAAACATGTTATTTTGAAGATGAAAGACTCCCCGATACTGCATCCACTACTAGCCAGTGCTAGTACTATGCAGTATGTGTGCTTGGTGCTGGTGTGGGATGACTCCAAGCTTTAGGTAACATGCATGGCAATCCGTTAAGCACCCATCAGCCAAAAACTGACTTCAGGTTTAGTTTTCAGTCAAGTCATTATTGCTGGCCTCTCTGCATGCCTAATTAACTTATATACTACTGATACAAAATGCAGCTGCTAGTTAACAGGCAGGTTCTGCATTACTGTAGCTTCAATGAGCTCATCTTTTTCTATACGTTTCAATACAAAACAAAAATACTCAATTTTAGAAATACCAACATCTTCCTCAGTGTCTTCATGTAATATTCAATTTTAGAAATACTAACATCTTCCTCAGTGACTTCATGTAATATTCATTTTGTAGTATTCTTTGTATGACTCTGTCATTTCTTTTTGCACTTTTTTTTCAGATTGTGCGTTTCTGCAAGTGAAAACGTACCTGGTTCAAACTATGAGTGTGTAACCATCTAGCTCCACCTTTTACTTCTATCTGCTCCAATTACAGCAAAGCCCGGTGTGATGTCACGGTATAAACACCGAGAGCAGGTTGTCTTGTTGTAAACAATAACAGAGTGATCTCATGTTGGTTGGAGGAGAGCCATCTACAGCTGATCGAGAGAACCAAGACCAATTACCATTCTTAACAAAACCAACACGACCGAGGGCAAAAGAACCAAGCCGGGAGTTGTTTAATTCAGACACAGTAGCCGGATGGGAATAAAGCCAGATAACTGGATAAACACATTTAAAGAATGGCATGTATAATGACAACCTTTTCAGTCAGCAATACTGCAACCACAAACCCGAGCACAAACACGGTAATTATGTATTGTTTTAATATTATAGTTATTGTTATGCACGCATGCTCTGTTGAAAAAAATCAGCATATGGCAACGTCAAACTAGGTTCATTTAACTAATACCAGAAAGAAACAGTGAAAGTAGCTATTGTCGTTCCTACAAAAAAAAAAAAAAATAATAATAAATATGTCACGATATTAATTTCACATGAAAACAAAAGTGTGTAGCAAGAAAATAAATCGTTTGCATGCAGCTTAACTTACAAAAGAACCGTACATCAGTGTTAAAGAAGTTGAAGGCAGCTGCGTGTACTGATGTAAGGTAATGCTTAAGAGTAGTCCAACTGAATGGTTACAGCAGAAGAGAATTCCTACGAATGGTACGGATCTAAAGAATCTCACTGTAAAGATAAAACGCCTTTGCGTTGTCTTTAAATTATTAAAAAAAAAAAAATCTGATTTGTTTTGGAAAGCATTCCACTGCGTAATACGAGTTTCGTGTGGTGCTGTTTAAAAATTATGCATTAAATTCTTCTTTTTTTTTTTTAATTTCTGGAATATGACCTTTTACTGATGCCTTCGACTTGTGTGGTCAGTACTGTAGATAGTAGAAAAAAGTAGATTATAACAATTATTTAAAACATGTTAAAAATGTTTAAATATAATTTTTTTTTTTTTTTTTTTTTTTTTTTTTTTTTTTTTTTTTTTTTAATGTCCACACACTTGCAAAGTCTTAAATAAATGATGTGCTTCAGAACGCATTTTTCCACATCAACGAGTTTCATCACAAGGATGTTGTTTCTCTTTTTTATGGTAGAGCGTAGTTTGCCCGACAGTAACCTCATATAGTGCTGCTGTTATATAAGGATTATCTTTATTTCTGGGCATGCTCCTATCAGTCCTGCATCAAATCACATATAAACAAGATTTCAGAGGAAACGTAAAACTCCTGAAACCATTTACATAATGCAATGTCATTTAAACTTGGAAACATGGGAACAATACACCTACAGATAAAAATATAAAAACATATTACTAATTTGTCTATACTGTGTATTATTAGAAAGAACTTAAAAAAAAAAAAAAATTGGTCTAACCTTAACATTATATTAATTCTTCATCAGAACGCCAAAGGCATATCTGAATTAATGGCGGGCTCGAAGTCTGTGTGCGTGTCTGTTGATGAGGTGGTATCGAATGGCATTGGAACCCACCAGACCCCTTTGCTTCATGACCACCTGAAAAAGACAGACAGCAACCTGACAGAAGCCCAGCGCTTCTCTTACCTGCCCAGGCGGCCGGCAGTCAATATCGAGTTTAAGGACCTCTCCTACTCCGTTCCTGAGGGACCGTGGTGGAGGAAGAAAGGTAAGAAAGGTATCCCAGTTGATTAGCAAGCAAACTGTGCTCAAACAAAAAACTGTTATATTTAGAACATGTAACAAACTAGGTCGGGTGGATAGTCTTGGCTAAGGCCTTTATGTAATACACAAAGCGTCTGTTAAAAACTGTAAGCAACTCATAAAATAATTTTCTTTGCCACGTTATAAATATAATTGAATATTGAAAGTCCTAACATGTATTGCTAAAGCACAAGCTGCATTTAATGAACATGGCCCTTAACGAGTCGCTCATTAAAGAGTTTGTGAAAATTTCAGATTAATCAACATGAAAACAAACGGCTTCAGCTATAATCTTTCTCAGTAGCATGGTTTCTGTACAGTTGTTTTATAAACTCTGTCTGACCAGTCTAACTGCTGCGCTTGCTAGGTACTTACCCTAAATAGCCAAGATCACTGAGCATTGAATTTCTGCGAACAGCATTATATTCAGGCCAATGGGTGACTCCAATCCCTTGGACAAAACTAGTGGCACCTCTGGGATTTTTGGAACTGCCTCATTTTACTCAGTTGTGTTTATTGTCCTGCAGATGCCTACGGGTGTATAGTTTGTCATGCAGCATTATATCCGTCAAGCTGGTACCTGTATTGTCTCCAGCACGTCTCAAAATGGTAAGCAGGAGGAGATGGTATTGATCTCCTCCGTGATCCTCAATGGCTGAGTGAACCTGTGTCCTGTGTCACAAATCCTTCAAATCTAAAGATAGAATGACATTAAGTATAGTATAGCGGTAAGGGATTGTGGCCACAAAGCATGGAGGTCAGAGCCTTCTAGGAAAGCTGGTAGAACAGCTTGACTATGAATGGGAACTTGACAGCTGTGTACTGGGACAGTCGTTGAAATGCTGAACAACAGCATATCCATGACCTCCCTTGTGACAATTCACCGTGAAAAAAAAAAAAAATCATGTTTTAGTGTTTCATTTCAGTGGTTCATTTGACTAATATCTGCTCACTCTCTGTACAAGCCTATTCCATTGTGATGATGATCTGCAAGTCATATATGTTTCAGTTGTTTCTCTTAGGTTTTTAAACAAAAATATGGAAGCAAATACATTTTTACAACCGTTCAAAATGTGTGTGTGTGTACGTATATGTGCTTGTGTGCGTGCGTGTGTGCCTCTGTGTGTTTGTGTGTGTGCGTGCGTGCATGCGTGCGTGTATTAGTGTGCCTGTGTGTGTGTGTGTGTGTTTTTAGGTAGCATCGTAATCACACACAAAGCCTGATTGTTTCGTGTCTAAATTTGCCGCCAATTTATTTCTTTCGGATGTTTAGCACAGGAGCACACATAGAAAATCTGGTCCAGGGTGTTATTACTTGTACTATCTAGCTTGTTTTAAAACATTTTAATACTACTTACTGCTTCATTATGTTTAATGTATTACAGCAAAACAAAAATGCTCATAACCTAAATGACTTTGAGTATAATGTTAAACTAAAAGCTGTCTTGTAACAAAGTATTCGCTTTGCTAGTGGCTGCTGTAGTTTGTGTTGTTATAGGAGGATACTGTTATCAGCAATAAGCAACACCAAGATGTTCATTGAGTTGATATCATTGCACATCTGGCCTGTACCCTCAGCTCACCCCAGGTGTGCAATCTGGTCAGCTTAACGAATACCTTCCTGCTTATTAGAATATAGTTATTATGTTGTCTCAAAGTGTAAATGTGACTATCAGGCCTAGCCATAATGATAGCTTTAACCACAGGAATATACATGCAGGAACCTGGTCATCTAACTGTCAGTCACCATAGTGACTTACTTCTTCACGGTACTGCAAGCTCTAATTTTGTAACGTGCAGTATATTGAACAGCAAAACATATCCTGTTAAATAAATATATATATTTGCAATGTACTTAACTGAAGTTGTAGAATACAGATATTATCGTATCGGACTTGCAAGGTTTTGACAATTGTTCCGACATTCAGGGCTTTCTTAGGAGCTGCAGTGTTAGCCTCTGTTTGAAGGGGGTCCTCTCTTTGAACCGTTAATCAGCTGTTCACTCGTTTACTCACAGGGCACCACAGTGACCCGGTCAGCACAGCGCCCAGTGTAAACCTTCATCTTTCCCTTGGGCACTAGTGCTAATTCTCCTTAGCCTTGGCCCTGCAGTAGAATTAGGTTAAGCATACAGAACCTGGCTGTAGATAACAGAAAGCCCTTTGTCTCTTAGTGGTCCTCTGACTGAAATATCTCTGTGAGCCCTACTCCTAGAAGAGCTTTAGCCTTTGACTTGTGGAGACCTGAATAAGACCATAGAAATGAGCTCAGCCCTAAGTGATATGTGGTTGGCTCAGTGAATACCCAAACTTAGAAAAAGAAAGAAATTTAGAATGATGACGGAGAGGCAAATGGGTTACAGGGAGATATACCCAACATTTTGCCATCGCTCAGAACAATGTTTTTTCTCTATTAACTATCCAGGCAGGGATCACATTTAATCTGACCAACCCCGTCCACAGAGCTTGTGTCGTTCAGACCTGTTGTAGCTCAGCGCCTCTATCGTCCAGCCCTCCTTCATTTTAAAGTGTAACGGCAGGTTTTAATATCAGATACATTTTTAAATAAAATAAAAATCTAGATTTAGATACAGCTTCAGTTTATACAAAAGGGGGCGGGGCTTAGCTTTTAGTTTAATTTGAATTATTTGTTGCGTGCAGAATGTAGAAAAGGAGCAAACATGTTATTAAACAAATCTTTAATAAGATCTTTAATAAAGTTATAATAAGCTGGACAAACATTACAATTACTATTCGTAATTGCATTAACATTATTTAAAGACTAGTCACAGATATACTGTAATAATAATAGTAAAATCTGTTTTCATTTCAATGGACTTCCAGCAGAAATATGTGTATTATCAGTAATTCTTATTAGTCTAAGCCAAATGCAGACTGTCAGTTTTTATTGCAGTTACAGTAACACTGAAATTGAATTTTAATTACAGAGCAAGGACAAGTATTATTTGTTTAAAAGTACTGTGGATTTTTTTCAAAATATAGGTGTAAGTGAACTGTTAAAATATTGCAACTGAGCTGAACTTGAAACCTGCATGCCCCATTCTGATCACAGGCATTTTTAAGTCACAAAATAAGGCATCCTCACCATTCTATTGAGGACACTGATGATTTTCACCCAGTTTGCTATGCATAGACCTGTATTATTGCATTGTGGTTTATCAGATTGGTTGGCAAAGTGTTTGCAGAAATCAGTAGCAACATCTTTCTTGTAGGGTTGTGCAACTCTTTGTTAAAACCTTCTGAGTAGAGCCTTATACGTGGAGTAATTAGGATTCTAATGAATCGGGAAAAACAGCATGGCTTGGCAACAAATTCCAAGCACCCATTACTCTACATGAAAAAAACAGTGCCTCTTACCTGTCCTGAATCTGTCTCCTCTCAATTTCCAAGTGCTTCCCCTGATCCAGGTCTCTGAAAAGTTTGAAATAGTGTCTGGAGTTGAAGACATCAGTCAAGTCCCACTTAACCCTTTCTTTTTCTAGGCCAAATTGGTTACGTTCTCTTAGCCTGTCTTCATAACTCGTACCCTCTCACCCAGAGATTCGTCTGTTTCTCTTGTTCTGGTCTATTCGTCTATTTATCCTCCATGTCCTTACTTTCCTATTTTAAAGTGGAATAAAGAAAGAGAAAATGAGAGCACAACATTTAAGTGACTCGTTTTTTGTATTGGTGTTAATATAATTAACACATGATTATAAGCTTTTGAGAACAGGAACTTCTGTTCTGTTAATTTAAATAGCGAATGGTCTCTTTAAAGATATGCATGGCTGTTGAAACAGCCAGGTATGTGGTTTCTTGCTCGTATCAGCCACTCCAGAATAGATTTTGTAATGAAGCAAAATGGGCACCCTCCGTTCCTACTGTCAAGTTTATTACCTCTTCACCTGCCAAACCTAAGCAATGGCTGTTACAAAGCTTCTGAACCCTGGAGACAAGGGCCTAAGACTTGGAGGTCTCCCTCTGGAATTTCTGCTAACCCCAGCCCACTTTTCTCCCAAATCCTGAGAGAGTGCAAAAGCCAATCCAGTGTTTTCTGTGGGTCCTGCCAAACAGAATTCAAACCATACATGCTGAGTGGCAGTCTGGAAACAGGGTTGCAGTATGCAGAATGCTTTTCTCTTTCTGACGTGTCAGCATGAATGGTTCCACTCCTTGTCATTTAACTTGTGTCTTGTAATTAGCTTATCAAAGTAAATGGTATGCTTTTCAGAGTAACAACTTTCCCAATTTCAAACGGGAGCTGTTTTGGCTGTATCCACTGCATGTACTGTGGCATTTGTTTTAGACACATGTCATAGAAAACGATTTAAAGATAATATGAAGCCACTTTAAAAAAAAAAAAAAAAAAAAAAAAAACTGCATTAACATTTTTTTGTCTTGCTAATAGAGTGCAGTTATTGAGGGATTCAGGGTTGATTGGAACCAGTGCATTTCTGACAGTTGCATATATACAGTAGTAACTAGCTATTTTAACAATGGGTTTACAAGACTGTGTTTACAACTGATTTTGTGTTTTAGCATCTCAAGTCAAGAACAAAGCATCTACAAGCACATTGTATACAAAAACTAAACCGGTGTTTGAAAGTGTATTCGCTATTTAAAACACTAAAGTAAAAAAAAAAAAAGAAAAAGAGCATCACAACCAAGGTGATTGTGATGACAAGATATCTCCTGGGATAGAAAAAAAACAAAATGATCCTGTCCCAGAATATCTTCTAATCCACAAAGGAAGAAGCCTTTTCCTTGCCAGAGCAGGTGCACTGCAGTAAAGTACTGCATTACTAGCCTCAGCCGGTTACTAGCGGGCAGCAAACTGTGATAACCTCAGTAGGGAGGCGGAACCAGGGAAGCTGCGGCTTCTGATTCGTTCTTGAAAAGGATGCTCGGAGGAAAAAGGAAGGCACAGCGGCAGCAGATGGGATATAGGTCTCTCTGTAGCAATTCTTTTTTTGAAATTTGCCAAAAATACAAACTAAAATCATGTAAGAGGCACTCCTGGTCCAAACCCTGCACACATTCTGGGAATGCAGAAAGCAAACAGCATTATAAACTGAATGCAGCGTAATGGGTTCTTTTACCAGTGAAGAGATCTTAACCTAGTTTATATAAAACAATAATTGTATGAGTAGAGGAGCCCTTTTTTGTATAACCGAGGTAGGGCAGAGATTCATTTTGAAGCTGCTGTAGTACATGGAGGTCCAGTTGCTGGTTCACAGGAATCATGTTGTATAAAGCATCCGTGCTGTCAGAATGAGGATAAACACAATGTGCTTCAGAACACTGACGACGCCAATATGCACAGCCACTGTAGGTTGCAAGTATCCATCGCACACATTGGGTCATGCCACTATCTGATGGTTGTCGGCTGCAGATTGGGTATGAGAATCGTTCTCACGTTCATTACATTTACAGACTTTCCGGCGCCTCGTTATTTTTTACAGCTGTATCTGTTAGCCAAGGTTACACAGAGAAAAAAGTCTGGAAGACTGCTGACCTGAGGCTACAAAATGCAAAAGGATACATAATGCCCATTAGACAGTACATGCTGTGTGTTTGCTTGAGAAAAAGGTTAAATATTTCAGTGTCTTTACTGGTTTGTAACAGGATGACGTTATGAAAGTATATAAGACTGTTACATGCACTAGCTTCCGGCCGCTATACCTGTTTAATTAGCTATAATATTGTACTGATAACCAGGTCTCCTGTCCTCATCTGCAGACATGCAAACTTTACTATATGTCATTCACAAGGGTGTCTCCAGAACAAAGGGCATCTTTCAATTAACATTCATATTTAACATAATTACAATTTTACTTCTCGTTCTCTTCCATCTGTGAATTTGAATGACCCCCCTGATTTGAGGTAAATTGGCCGAATAGAATACCTACCTTAGGTCTTTATAAGCTTACCAGGGGCTTCCTTATCACCCAGCGGTAGCTTCACAAGTATTTGGAAAGCATTCAGGGTGCATGAGTTCACATTCCGAAGTCAGATGTGGGTCACTGGCTTGTCACCTTGTGTAAACTGGGTGATTAATATAGGGCTGAATAATGTTCCAGAGCATTCATATTGATGTGGAAGCCTAATGCACTTGGGACTCAGGGAACTGTAAGCTGCTGTTCAGCTCTGTTCCTAGACACCGCCTTGACAAAGTGTACATCAGGGGTGTCTTTGGTTGTGTTTTAATGGCATTTATGCATTGGTTGACAGGTTACTTTAATGAAGTAATGTGATTGGTAGAGCCGATATCCAGAAGACAATCAAATTGTATCGTAAAAAGTTGTTTGTTGCCTTGAGAGAGACCATAAAAATATCCTGATGCACACAACTACCGGGAGTTGCTGTGAAGTTGCCTATATATATATATATATATATATATATATATATATATATATATATATATATATATAGGGGGCTTCTTTATTATCATGTTGTGTGTTTAATACAATGCCGTAGTGTACTGTATATGCACTCCACTGTGACATGCAGGTGTTATACAGGAACAAACATACAAAGACCCATTTCTTAAGGTTAGGTTAAACACTATGGACTGGCAAAGCGATTAGTAGCTGTAAACTAATCCAAAGTAGTGCCTCATTGAGATTGTAACATGCGGACACAGCCAATGCATCTGTTACAGAAGATACATAAAGGATCATCTCCTGCTCGGTGAATTCACCACTTTCTAAAATCCACAAACTATTAAATACTTTCAATAAACAAATACTTGGAGTGGAGAGTTATGTCAATCACAGTAGCTTAGTACTTATCAGATTTAGGCTCAAAGTAGTGACTGGATAGGCTCCATAGACTCACTGGTTCAGATTCCTTTGTTGCACTGCCAGCTTCCATGGTGCCAGCAAACCTGCAAATCAAGCAGAATGATCTTTCTTTCCTAAAGCTGATTATTTTACATTGTGTAATACTGATTCCGGGCATGTGATTTTTCATGCCAAATGGCTAATGCACATTTTAATGTGTGTGATACACTTTCTACTGTAAATACTGTACAAAAAACCTTGTGACAAGTTCCATATTAAAGGTACAGTTAACCCTTTAGACCACTCTCAGGTAGCGCCTTACAGTTTGGAGTCTTTCTAAAGACCCTCCCTTTTTCGTATTTCTCTGTACCCTGTTTCCTCAGTTCCTTTAGCTCTGATTGAACTCCATGAATTGGAAGAGCATGGTAATATTTTGCTATGGTGTTTAGACTGAGGTCTCAAGTGAATTCTGTCTGATTGTCTGTTTAGAGGACATTGATCCTGCCTTGTGCTGGAGTAGGAAAGACACTTCCAGTTCAATAAATGGCCATTGAGACCAATGCTCTGCAGTACTAATGACTTTTTTTTTTTCTTTCTTTGGACTGAAAAATTGGACGATAACTTATTTTAGGTCAGAGTTTTTGTTTTATCAATTGGTTTAAAAAATCTGTGAATTTGCTAAATTGGGAAAATGATTCCCTATCCCTTGCATTAATGTCTTTGATAAACTTGCTTAGCTTAAGAAAAAAAAAAGGATCAATTCAAGACACTAAAAAAAAAATACAATATATTTACCAAACCAGAAATAGTAAAACAAAAATTATAAGAAAATAATTGTTTTAAGGACAATGAAGTACATACTATAGCTTGAGAATCTAGCCCTATGTGTAAAATAAGGCTTTAACATGGTAGAATTTTATTTTCCTGTGTAAAAACAACAACAGAAAAATCCATTGCCCTGAAAACTCAGCTCCAGCTGGAGCATGAATACATGTATCAGCGATTCTACCAGCCAGTGGAACATGTTATTTTTAGCACTGAACTCAAGCCCTGGTGGTGACATTGAGTTTGCATTGAATCGGACGATTTGAAACTAAGTATATGTGCTGATAATAATACAATAAAAAAAAAAACCTTGGGGCATGAAAGCCACGACTGTATAAAGTGATGATGTGCTGCATTTTCATTTGTCAAGATTTGTGCCAAAAAGCACACTTTATTAAGAAACCTGCAAAGTATGCATAAAGGAATACAACACTGTGTTACAAAAGAGCAACAACTGTGGAGGGTCCCATCTGTATGTATGGACTTATTGTATTTGATGTCTGTAGCTACAGAACTGCTGATCCAGTTGAGAAGAATCTGTCCTCACAGATGTGTGTCACGCTGTCTCTTTCACATGTGCAGTGCATACCGAGGCTGGGGCTCTGATGGTGCTCTTTGGCTTAGTACTGATAGCTCTAGTTTTGTATTTTCTTTAAACTCCCAGAAGCTTGCTGCATTGGCTCTTGGGACTTTAGGAAGTTGACCGGATGAACAGCATTGACGTATCTGCACAGAGCAGTTGATAAATATTCTTCCTTAACTCCAATAAAAAACGATTCACCTTTACCATAATGTGTGTGTTTTTCATATAGAGAAATCTCAGACCAACAAAGTTATAGCAAGATATATTAGGGTTTTTAAAACAAAAATGTTTTAAAAACCCTAATAAAAATGTTTTAAAGGAGTTAACAACCCTGTTTGTACCCCCTAGCCAATTATGGATTTGGCAGAGAGACTGAATGTTTTAGGGTCTGTCAAACATAATCCTGATTATCCGACTTAACAGCTGGTCTAGACTGGGAGCCGGTGTTTACGTGTAGCTCAAGGCTGGTTCAACAGTGACAGAACTGAAGTACAGAGGGTTCTGTCTTACCTTCTTCACTTAAATCACTTACTAATTTAGGGACTGGTTAGTCTATACTGTAGCACTCATCAATTAGCTCAGTTACAGGGACAGCCATAAACCAAGCCCAGCAAGCAAACCGCTCTGGAGCTTACTACTGCAGATGTTACAATTGGCCGTAATGTTTCTGATTGGCTGGGGCAGTGTTGTCATCAGTCGCTAAGCAGAAAACTTACCAGGCCCCCTTTTTTCAATCCTTCCTTAACTAAGCATAGATGCTTTGTGGCCAGCAAAAACACCCCTAAAAAGAAAAAAAAAAAACAAATATAGGGGAAAGGCTTCCATCTGCCTAACTTGGAGTGTTGCAGGGCCAGGCTGTCAGGTCTCATTAGTGATTCGGGAAACACTGTATTCAGGATCAGAACAGCAGCTCCTGCTGAACAATAGAAGAATAGAACTCTGGAGCAGGAGGTGACAGCAGGGTCTGTAGACTGTGCAGCTGTAGAATAAAGTGGGGTTCAAAGGAAGCCAGACTTTGCCCCAGAATCTATAATCGGCAGCTGAGTGGCACGAAAGGAAGGTCAGATGCTCCGATTGTGTGCCCATGTTGTAGGGGGGGGGTAAGAGAAGAGGGGGGTGCTGTGCTCGCTGATGTACTTACGCTTGCTGGTTCATTTGGCCTTTTGTTTATGTATTCTGTTCTGAAACTGACCCATATGAACGTTTTATACTGTATATCAATTTAATTATAGGTCAGATACAAATATAGTAATAAGTATAGTAAAAAGCCATGAAACTGATCTGTGAATGAGAGCCTAGCCTCACGTTCAGTTTAATTGCATTCTGTAAGACAGCATATACAGAGCTCTGTTCTTAATGGAAGAACACCACTAAAGACTTCTTAATCATGGGTAGCCAACGTTGGTTCTTCCACAGCTGGTCTTTGGGGATAGCTTGGTCAACTTTTTTTTAGCCAGAAGAGAAATAAATCTGGTTACATTACTATACTCTTCAGCAGTGGTTCTCAATCTGTGGTCTGCCAGCTTCCTTCAGGTGGTCCGTGGAAAAGTTACATAATTATGGAAAGGAAAGGGGAGCATAGTTTATAGATCCCATTGGAAACCCAACCTTTGTTTGCCTTAAAAACTCAGCTACAGAAGCAAGAAGAAAATGGGTACAACAAGATTATCTCTGTGTAGTTTTGGAGTGTGTGAAATGTATTCTTCACTAGCGAATTTTTGTATATTGCATGCAAGTGCACCCCACACAGCAGCTTGTAAAGTAAGGGACACACACCACAGGGCATGCATTGTGTTACATTAACATATGTCTGTAGTTGGGTTGGCGGTACGAATCGAAGCAGTATATTTGTTGTAAACATTAAACTGGAGGTTTTCAACGTTTCAGTTTATTGTAGAATTAAAATGAATGAAGCCTCCGTGCTGGTCTCAGTCGCTCCGTGCTGGTCTCACTCTCTCCGTGCTGGTCTCACTCTCTCCGTGCTGGTCTCAGTCCCTCCGTGCTGGTCTCAGTCGCTCCGTGCTGGTCTCAGTCCCTCCGTGCTGGTCTCAGTCGCTCCGTGCTGGTCTCAGTCCCTCCGTGCTGGTCTCAGTCGCTCCGTGCTGGTCTCACTCTCTCCGTGCTGGTCTCAGTCCCTCCGTGCTGGTCTCAGTCCCTCCGTGCTGGTCTCAGTCACTCCGTGCTGGTCTCAGTCGCTCCGTGCTGGTCTCAGTCGCTCCGTGCTGGTCTCACTCTCTCCGTGCTGGTCTCAGTCCCTCCGTGCTGGTCTCAGTCCCTCCGTGCTGGTCTCAGTCGCTCCGTGCTGGTCTCACTCTCTCCGTGCTGGTCTCAGTCCCTCCGTGCTGGTCTCAGTCCCTCCGTGCTGGTCTCAGTCCCTCCGTGCTGGTCTCAGTCGCTCCGTGCTGGTCTCAGTCGCTCCGTGCTGGTCTCAGTCGCTCCGTGCTGGTCTCAGTCGCTCCGTGCTTTTCTCACTCACTCCATGCTGGTCTCACTCACTCCGCAATGTTAGCTTTGTTAATGACCAAGCATTTAAAAATGCCAATTATGTATTCTTGTTGATAATGAAGATACAAAAAAGGAGGCAAAGACAAAGTTAACTATCCAGGCATTACTACCGTTGACCTGGAGAAGCTAATACAAAAATACATTTTTGGCATTTTTAAATGCTTAGTCACTAACAGGCTATTATTGCGGTTTATATCAGCATGGTTTATGGAGCAATTGAGACCAGCATAGAGGCTACATAACAAAACTGAGTACTCTTGACCAGCCTAAGTAAGCACTGAAGCATAAATTATCATAACGGACCATTTAGATTTTCAAGACAAACAGTTTTTAAGTCGATTACCATTTCTTTATGTTTTATCAAATCAATAAAAACACCAGCTGCCAGAACATTTTTATTTTCTTTGATTTCATTAAGTTGTTGACGTTTTAAATCTTTGTGTCTCATGCTATTTATTATTATTGTTTTGCTTCTTGTAATTCAAGCCACTTGTCTACTGTCATGCCTCTGAAAAGATCAAATGTGACGAAAGGAATGTCACTCTTTTTTAAAAAAACTTTTAAACTAATAGGTTTCACCGTGCATTGTACTATTTGACATTATAAAATGTAGCATCATTCATTGCCAATGTGGCTTGACGAAGCATAGCCCCTGTGAAACCGTCAGATAGCCTTTATGTTTTTCAAACTGGCTTTAGAGCAATGATCAATGGAATGTAGAGTAAACTATTACTCTTTTAAGGAAAGCTTTCAAAACGTGACATGTATTATGCAAAGCAGAATAGTGTTCCTTGTATATTGTTTATTCTACAGTATTTTCAACAAAATGAACATAATCCAGTCATTTGAGCTACTCTACACTACAATAAAATATGTGGCTTTTAAAACAATGAAACCCACTGTTTCCCATTTTGTTAAAACCTAAATACACTGCAGTGAACATATTAGGGGCATTCTTTCTACTGTGGCCCTTTTTTCTGTTGCTAAGCTCTTTAAGTAATGTAAAAATGCTTGTTTTTACCACAACTTTATGCTACTTTTCACAGCTTTCCATCATGAAGTTGAATGGACGCTTTTCAACCACAGCACTGCATTTTTAAAGACCTTAACATACTGCTAAAGGTATCCTTGTGCTACAGAAAGCTGTCAACAATTACAAAATTGCCAAATGATGCAATTGCTATATTTTGACGAAGTAGAACAATCTGAGGGGTGAAGCGTCCACTGTATAAAGCACAGGCATTTGCAAATGTAATCACCTGAAGTGCTCCAAACAAACAAACAAAAAAACTCTTCCCAAACAGCCATATGCACTTTGGTACTTTTGAATGTAAATTACAGAAAATGTGTCCAACATTTACAGTGCTTATATAGACTGCCAAGTGTTTAAGTGGATGGCAGCATCAGTGTTTACATGGATGCTGCTTAAAAGGCCTATACCACCTCCCTTATTAACTGTACTGTACTAATCCAGGTGCTTTGCATCTTACCTGGCACCTGCTATCTGAAACGACTGTGCTTTTAAGGGAACAGGACGCTATGATCCAGATCAAGTGGTAGAATGCGCACATTTGTGAATCCCTCTGAGAGATTATAGTGAAAATCCAATTAGGCAGGAGATCTGCAATCAACAGCATTAACATAGTGCTGCATCCACAGCATCTATAAAAACAGGTTACCTTCGGAATCATCATCAGTCTTTCAAGGGAACACGTTGTACAGAGCAGCCATCTGCCTTAATGGGAGAGGTATGAGGGGTGTAACAATGCACTGAAGTCACAGTACAGTACTCTTTAGTGCTGGTAAAAGGTGAGGGTCATGGCACTGGTTCATTCTCCCACTTACTGTAGTGGAACACTCTGCCAGGATCACCCACTGCCATTCGTGCAGGGTCCCACTCAAGTCAAAGAATTGATTGACTGACTGTAACTGATTCTGTGCTGGTTTTGTGACTAATGTCCACCAGGGTCACAAAACTCATATCAGAGGTCAGATTTGAACCTAGTCCTACAGAGACGAAAGGCCACGTTGTCCTGTTGTTTTATAACAGAATGCAAAAAACATGTGCCTGGGACACCTGATCCATTAGTTGTCAATCTGTGAATGCTGTCCTATAATGATTCTGAATTCAGCTCCGAATCGCATAGTGCATGCAGTGTGTTTAGTTTAGCATTAATAAAGCTCACCAGTGACACCTAGTGGTTAGGTTTAATTTTCTTACTTTGGGTCTGTGTAACATAGCAGCATTGGAAGTGTAGCATGCTTTAGGAGCATTGGGTCAGCTGTTTCACAAAAACCGTATGTTGTTTTAAAAAAGCAACAGGTGTCCTTCTACGAACCTAATACAAGATTCGGATTTTACCCTTTTCATTTCATTTTTCAGGCTACAAAACCTTGTTGAAGGGAATCTCAGGGAACTTCAGCAGTGGACAACTGGTGGCTATTATGGGTCCATCAGGGGCTGGGAAGTCTACTCTCATGAATATTCTTGCTGGTTACAGGTCAGTGCGGCACACACAGTGTATTTGATTGTTGAATTTACACTTAGTGAACTACATGTGTTAAAAAGCAGGTCCCGATTCACTGGCATTTTATTTTACAACATTTTAAAAGCGTTTTGTCAAAATGTTTGCCATTTATTTTAATATTCTTTACTGTCCCGCTCTGGGCTTTACAATGCGTAAGCATCACCATGCTTTTACTCTTCTTTATTACACCTTGACATGCTTTTACTTTGGAAAACTTCTAACAGAAGCATGAAATCCCAAATGCATTTCCGACAAAATAAATGAACAAACCTTAAGCTCATTGTGAATCCTGCACAATTACAATATTAGTGACGATTCTTCCTGAGGCTGTAATCTGTAATGTCCCGCTCTGCAGAGAGACTGGGATGAAAGGAACAATCCTGATTAACGGACAGCCCCGCGGCCTGCGCTCTTTCCGCAAGGTGTCATGTTACATCATGCAAGACGACGTGCTCCTCCCCCACATCTCCGTCCAGGAAGCCATGATGGTGAGTGCAGCGTGGAAAGGGTTAACAGCTACTGACGGCTCTTGTTGTGGCTAGGGGTGTATCAATAGACTCACATCCTGGTGTGAGATACAGGTCAAAATGCAGTATTTACTGTTACCACAATGAAAAGCTAATTGAGTCATTACAATAGTGATGTTCTGCATGAGTAATAATATAGATATATATTTGTATTATTTAATGTGACACTGTAGCAGTAGGTTTTTCATTATTATCACTAGCATACTGTTTTAGAATACCGCTGTTATAAACTCTATTACTTTCATGTAAAAATGGTCTTTTACCATTTTTCCAGGTCTCCGCTAACCTGAAACTCCAAGAAAAGGATGAAGGCCGCAGAGAGATGGTGAGTAATCCCTTTACTGTACTTTTTTCAGTTTACTGAAACGTTGGAAAGAGTTGATAGTTTAAACTTGCTGCTTAATTATGTATATGTAAAGTTTCCATAGTTTGGAAGTATTAAAAAGGTGTATAGGAGTATTTATTTATGAGTGCTCTTATATGATTCATGTTCATATAAGAATATTTTATTTTAACACTGTAACTTTTCTGTTAGGTAAAGGAGATCTTAACAGCTTTGGGTCTGCTTGAATGCGCCGAAACACGCACAGCCAGCCTCTCGGGAGGGCAGAGGAAACGCCTCGCCATCGCTCTTGAGCTGGTCAACAACCCGCCCGTCATGTTTTTTGATGAGCCAACCAGGTCAGTTTGTGATACAGGCTTCTATTGAACTTGCTGTTTGGTCAACCTGATTTACCCCAGATGATTTTAAGAAAGTAGATTTGATAAACTAGCGCTGCACAATCCCAGTGGGGCGGCACACTAACATTTTTCTTATGTTTTGTTATGATTCCTATGGTGGGGGATAGGTGTATTACTTGTCAGTCAACTGGAGAAAAGGGCACTAGCAGAGACCACTGAAAGATTTAGCTTGGAAAATCCGTTGGTTTATAGAAAGAAAGCATATAGCACCACCTAGTGGAGACTCATGAGAATAACAACACATCTGTAAAATAGTTCCAAATACAATGTGAAAATGTATATATATATATATTTTTTTTTCTCTCTCCTATTTGAAATTGCAGTGGTCTGGACAGTTCTTCGTGTTTCCAGGTTCTCTCTCTCCTGAAGGCATTGGCCCAGGGAGGCCGCACCATCATCTGTACTATACACCAGCCTAGCGCCAAACTCTTTGAGCTGTTTGACAAGGTATCTATACCCTGAAACAACAAGGTTCCCTTCACATCAAATTCAATGGACATCTTTAACATGCCAGCCTTTTTAGGGAATTTCAGAGAATGTAAAGACCAGGGATGGCTGATAATGTAAATGATTGCCTAATTTATATACAACCACCGTTTAAAATAGTGTGCATGTAGTTCAAGCGGCTTGTTTGTATACCACATTTGTAAGTTATAACTTACTTAAAAGCAGCAGTGTTTTCTGTGCTAAAAAAAATCTATTTATCTTGCAGCTGTATGTTCTGAGCCAGGGCCAGTGCATCTACCGGGGGGAGGTTTTCAATCTAGTCCCTTATCTTCGGGGGCTTGGCCTGAACTGTCCAACGTATCACAACCCCGCTGACTTTGGTAAGAACCCACAGTTCATTGCTATTGGAGTGCATGGCATTGACATAGTGCTTTATTAACGTGTGTAGCAATTCATTAGTGTAATATAACAAGCGTTAATGCTGCCAGTCACACTTGTTAACTGTCTCCGTGATCCCATGTTATGTCTCAGTGATGGAGGTTGCCTCTGGAGAGTACGGAGAGCAGACCTCTCGGCTGGTGAAGGCCATGCAGGAGAGGAGGTGTGAGGAGGACTACAAGACCGAGGTGAACAGAGATGGGGCCCTGAACCCCTTCCTCTGGCACAGACCCTCAGAGGAGGTGAGTGGGGAGTACCCATGATGAATGGAGATGGGGCTCTGAACCCCTTCCTCTGACACAGGCCCTCAGAGGAGGTGAGTGGGGATTACCCATGATGAATGGAGATGGGGCTCTGAACCCCTATCTCTGACACAGACCCTCAGAGGAGGTGAGTGGGGAGTACCCATGATGAATGGAGATGAAGGCAGTCATTAATAAGAACTGTACTTATGCATGACGCATGTAGGCAATTTTTGACCTTTGGGTTAGGTCCATTTCAGGATGGTTGACTGCAGGTGGAACTGGTGACAATATTGGAAGATGAGATTGGGTTTAGTGAATTTTGGCATTCTAAGTAAAATGGACTGTGCTGATATTTGGCTTAAAACGGGGACACAGTGCTAAACGATACCACTTTAAGCCATAAAACTTGCTGTATTGCTGTTCTAAGGGTCTTTGTATACTTACAAGTACACATTTTGTATTATACCTCTCCATCACGTCCTGTTCATGCAACAGCTGCCCTTAGTCTAACTGACACTTCACCCTCTATTGTGATCAGTCACAAAAAAAAAGACCAGGAATCTTAACAGGGTTTTAGATGGTAATTCACATTGGAACCCATGAGCTGACTTTGAGTCTCAGGCTTCCCAAGACAAGAAACCTGCCACTGAGCTGCAGTTAGCTCTGCTAGTTAGGATGAAAAGGGGATTTGTGTCCAGGTATATGGCTAACCAGTTGAAATCCTTTCCTCAGGACTCGTCCTCTGTGGAAGGATGCCACAGCTTCTCTGCCAGCTGCCTGACTCAGTTCTGTATCCTGTTCAAGAGAACCTTCCTCAGCATCTTGAGGGACTCGGTAAGAACAGCTCTCCACTGCAATGTCTGTGCTGGGGCTGTGTCGGTGTGAGACAGGGTTATAGATAAGAGGAGGAGAGAGTGGAGAGGTAAGGTTGTCTTATTCCACAAAACAAGCTGTGACTAAGCCCCAGTCAACACACTCCATACTCAAAACACCCGTGAGTTACAAGGAAACTTCAAATCCAAACGTCAGGAACTTTCACAACATTCCATTATTATTTGCCTTGCATGGCAAACCGTGTTGTAATTGAGGCATGCATATTAAAGATATGACGTGAAAACACCCGCAAACAAAAATAGATGTATTGAATACCCAGAACGCAGTGCCTCATGTTCGCTGGTACAACATCAGAAACAGAAATTGAACAGAAGTCACTTAAGATGATAAGATAAATTAAAATGAAGTAGAAAACCAATGATCCAGGACTGCCTTCCCCCGATTAGTCTCCTGCACAGTGAAGGTTAGAAAACCCAGTTGGGGATGATATTTAAGGTGATGACGGCATGAAGGATGGGATGTTCCATTCAGGGGAACAGCTTTCTTTTCCGAGGAAAGCAATGTTTTTTTGCATGCAGTGATTCCTGGTTGTGTTGCCTGTGTTCCATCAGGTCCTGACACACCTGCGCATCACCTCTCACATTGGGATCGGCATCCTGATTGGTCTGCTCTATCTGGGCATCGGCAATGAGGCTAAGAAGGTGCTGAGTAACTCGGGCTTCCTGTTCTTCTCTGTGCTGTTCCTCATGTTTGCTGCTCTCATGCCCACAGTCCTGACATGTGAGTATGCCTCAACGCCGAAAATGTGTGGACATGTATGTGTGTGTGTATGTATATATATACAGTGTTTATGGGGAATTCTCTCTTACATCTGTATGTATTTGTATGTTTTCCACAGGAGTTTTAATGAAAAATGAAATATACAACTTTTCTAAAGGAGGAAAAGCTTAAATGCCACACTGTATCACAAACCAACACATACTCTGCACTGTGTTCTGCTCTATAAACTGCACCTGTTCCAGCACACCATGACCTTTCCAACTGCCTGAAAACAGTTTAAACAAATTGCCACCAGAGGGCAGTATAATTTAGGGGAATAATATCAATGAGTAAATGTGTGGTTAAAATAGCCAACTGTGTAAACTATACACACAGATATGTATTATGTAGCAGTTTTCCACAATGAATGAAACAGTACCAGTTAAACTTTAAACTGAAAAAAAGGAAAAAGGAAAATGTCTGAAAAATAATCTGTTCTTACTCCACTAGAAAATCTAGCAGCTACACAGTTCGCTGTAGTTAAGAATACATGTCACTGCTTTAATTACAGACCCGTTCTGATCTACTGCCTGGTTCAAGTCCGGAGATTACATGCTGCAGATCCTAGCAGAGCCACTGACTGACTGTGTGCCCCTATGGGAATTACTTGACCTACTCAGTGCAGCACTTAAATGATTAGAAGCTGAACTCCACTCTTGATGAGATCTTGCATCTGAGATGAATGATATGGAAGAATTTCTCACGTTGAATACCAGTACCAGTCGAGCTGTCAGTTACTAACTACCACTGGAATAGGAGTAACCAAATATTGCAATTGGGATTCACCTGGAACATTTCAAACCAGTTTACAAAACAATCTTGCAGGGCTAAAAATGTGGTGATAAGTAATGCAGCGTTATAACTTGTTTTTTTTTATATATATATCCTGCAGTCCCTTTGGAGATGGGAGTCTTCCTTAGAGAACATCTGAACTACTGGTACAGTCTGAAGGCTTATTACTTGGCTAAAACCATGGCTGATGTACCCTTTCAGGTACAACCCGTTTCCTTTCAAAACAAACAGGCAAAGAATGATCATATATAGATGACCAGGCTCTCAGTGCATTTGTATCTTTATCTGAAATGTACGGCTGGTATCATTTTGCTGCAGACATAAACAGCAGCAGCCTTTTCAGTAAGTCATGTTCCTGAAATATACTGTAACTATCTGTCTTGTCAGTGTCAGCCAATCAAATTGCAATGTTAATTTGTATTCACTGCAATGCGATGTATGCATGTAGATGCGTTCTGACTGCATGCCAACCTTGGACCCGGCCGAAGATTGTTAATGAGTCTGTGTTGTGCTTCCCCTAGATAATCTTCCCAGTGTCATACTGCAGTATAGTGTACTGGATGACCTCCCAGCCTGCAGACACCCTGCGCTTTGTGCTCTTCTCAGCACTGGGGACAATGACCTCACTGGTAGCGCAGTCACTTGGTCTCCTGATAGGGGCTGCATCCACCTCTCTGCAGGTAACTGGGCTGAAGAAGCTGAGCAGATATGACTAGGGTGATTAAATGTGCTGGCTTGCTATCTTCTATGCACCTTGCCTTTTTTAATAATGGCGACTGCCTTATCTGTGTTTGAACCCTTTTTTTAGTGTGTGAACAAATACAAAATAAATGCCACTGTACGTTGCTCTTGAGTTTCCGGAGGGAGGTTAATGGTTATTCCATTCTACGGTTTTCAATTTTTTCTGCCGTGCCCCTCCAGTTGTCTCAGATAATTTGAAGTCTTACTGTATGTCACAGTTTAAATGAGTTTGGTGGGTTGTCTGAAAATCTCTGAACAATGGCACAGCTGGCGCTGTGCATCTCTTAGGATTGGAGATTGAACAGATCCATCGCCCAGACCTGTTTGTGGGGATGATCACAGTGATTGTGCTTTCCCATCAGTAAAGATGCTGTTTCCACTGCTGTCAGTTCAGCCCCTTGAAAACGTAAAACATGAGCGATTTCCACAGGTTACGAGTGTTCCAGTGATCAAGCTCAGTTTTAGACAGTGCTACTCTTTCACGTAAAGCTGTGATGTGTTTATTTATAACCCTAGGTAGCGACCTTCGTTGGTCCAGTGACAGCCATCCCAGTGCTGCTGTTCTCTGGATTCTTTGTCAGTTTTGATACCATCCCCAAATACCTCCAGTGGCTGTCTTATATTTCATATGTCAGGTGAGTGGACTCGCTGAGTTCATGTAACCGTTCCACCGGATTAAAACCTTGCTTTTGAATTTTAGCAGTTCACTTTATTTGGTTTTGTCAGCCATACGGAGGCTAGAATTATTCACATGTGACCATTAGGTGTCAGTTTTACATCCAGGCATGACATCTAACACCTACAAATAACATGGTGCTGTAGGATTTAGAGGTTAGAATTATAAAATATTCTCTATAACAATATACAAGGCTGCCAGGTATCTGTGTGTGTTAGGGCTTCAGTCACATGGTGTTTTTGGAATATTAAGAGTCCTCCAGAGCTTCTTTTCTAAAGAGTTGTGAGGAATTTGATTGCTTATCTCGCAGTATTTTTGTCCATTTCACTTTTGCCCCATTTTCATCTATAAGCCCAACAACCACTGGCATGAAGAATGTCTTTTTCATACCGCTGCCCCTGTAGCAAATGTGTATTATAATGGGAAAACTGCACTGCAAACGAATTTATTTTTTCTCTGAGTTTAAACTTTTTCTTTTAGACTTTTGATCTAATGTAGAATACTGGCAACTGTTTACCGATACATATTTTCCCAAAATATGCCCATTATTTTCTAATCACAGATTTGATTTAGAAATTAGCATTATAAAATAACTTCCTTTCACAAAACAATCGCATATGTTTTGAGCGGGCGGGTCAATAAAAAGGTGATCTTTGTGGGCAGCCTCTTTTTGAGACAAACCTGTCCTCTGTTTATTCCTGCAGGTATGGGTTTGAGGGCATGATCTTGTCCATCTATGGGCTGGACCGGGAGGATCTGCACTGCGACGAAGACGACATGTGCCACTTTCAGAAGTCAAAAGCTATTCTGAAAGAACTTGATGTGGAAAACGCCAAACTATACCTGGACTTCATTGTGCTAGGGATCTTCTTTGTCAGCCTTCGTCTCATTGCTTATTTTGTCCTGAGGTATAAAATCAAGGCAGAGCGATAAAGCGAGGGGCAGGAAGAGGAGGAAAAAGAAAGACATTACTCACTTGTTGTCTCACTGCAGCAAAGGGAAGAAATCCTGTGATTTTCTAGAGACACAAAACGCATTGAACTCATGTACTTGTAATGTCAGAAACGTCATTTTATATAAATACTTATATATATAGAGAGAGATGATGACGGGTCACACGAGGTGCAGTGAATAAGAAGAGAGTAAATATTGAATAAGCTTATTCAACTCGTATGTGCTATATCCAGCTCTCTGAGTGTATATTGATTGAAGGGAAGCCTTTAGATTTTCACAGTCAACTTTTCGTTGGAAAAAAACACATTTAAAAAAGATAATTCTACTTAACATTAAACGTTCTAAATGGAGCTTGAAAGCTGCTTAATATTTCCTGGGGGTATTCTAAACCTGGCATATCACCAAACTGCAAGTGGCATCCCTGGCTGGTATAGAGGATGTTTCTTCATCCTGCTGTCAATGAGCTTCAGGGCTGTGCTGCCACCACTGTGTAATAAGCAGCCTACAACACTGGTTCATGTGATGTTTGGATTATAAATTGTGCATCTAGAACTGCTGCACCTTTTTATATGTATGGCATGCTAAGAGTTAAATAAGTAATAACCAGTGGCTTTAAAAAAAAATACTCTCCCCCCTCATCAAGGCAACTATATTATTACAAAGCTGTTGTCATTTTTTTAGATTGTTTAGTTTTGCTCAACTTTCTTTTCAGTTGGGCTCCAGGTCAAGTCAGTTTAACTTGCCATCAGATTGCAGGTTGAATCCCTGTGCAGTGGGTATTGCAACCCCAGCCTGAGCTTTAAGCTTCCTTTACTGAATGCTGTGCTTGCTGTCAGCTGGGATCCTGTATCTGCTGCACAGGGAGTGTGTGCTGTCATGGCAGGATCCACGAAAATCATTTCTACACAATCAAGGGTTGGGGATTTGCTAGAAAGTTGTTATAAAACCTTGATTACCCCTTTTAAATGTTTGAACGGTCCTTTTGTAGACAGTATTTACCCATCTCTTTTTCTGTACTCTTTATCGTCACTTTGCTAAAAACATTTGATTGATACAAAGCAGAGTGGCCAAATTTACAAATAAGCACCAGCTGGGTGAACATTACCAAGAGCTGGCCTCTTTGCTCTTGATCAGTATTGTTCAGATCTCTTTTTAACACTTCATAAAGACAAGAGTATAATATACATTTTCTTTATTTTTTACTTGGAATAAGACAGGTTTCAGGAATTACAGTGAAGATTTTTGTAGGAACCCTTCATTTCTCGATTGGTTCTACTGCACGTTTTCTTTTGTGTGATGATCTGATAACTCGCATGATGGTTTGCTGTGCCATGTGTCTGGACTTTTTACATGAAGGATTCCCTCCTGCTACTCTGTATGATGCACAGACAAAAGAGACTCAGGAGGTCGTCAGAGGAAGCTGTGTCTGGATTTTAAATGCACCTCACAGTTGTCATTTGTGCTGCATGCCCCTTTCTACTGTGAATTCTATTTATTGTATTATCTTTCTTGAACCAGGAGCCAGTGGTGCTATATTTGTATATTATAGAAAGATCTCAGCAAGAGACAATTAACTTCAGTGTTTCTCTTTCTAACACAGACTGAAGGTTATATTTTTTAACCGAAAGGACAATCTTACTCTTTTGTTGTTTCTGTTTTATACCGCTATCTAAAGCCTGTATGGTGCATATTGATTGGTTATTATAAAGTGGTGATGAGGCCAATCCCAGAACCAGGTACTAAATTTGAGTGGTAGTACAGACAGGCGGGCCTGTCTACTGCGAAGCTTAACCTGCTCAGTTAAATGCAAAATGTGGACCAGAGTTTGCACTTAGTACCAGCATGTCAAATTATTCTGTTCTCCAATTTAGCCACGCATCATGGGAAAAGACCAGCAACAAATTTACATTTAAATAGCTTAGTGGATGAAAGAGCCACAAGTAGGCATCAAAATGCTAACCAGCAGTTTGTGTTAGCTACTGGAAAAAAAGTTTACACCAATAAATAAAGCAAAAATCAATGCAAACTTTCTAGAGGAGATTCAATTGTATGCTTATTGTTCATGAATATGTTGCTTATTTTGTGTCATTATTTGTTAAGGATTGGAATTGCTAAAGAATGTGCTGTTTCATTTCTAGTATAATGTGACTTGTTGCTCCTTGACTTGCACCCTTGTAAATGCAACGTTGTGTTTGCTTTTGGATTCTTGTTTGGTATTAAGAGCCATTCTGAACCCAGTGATGGAGCATACCCGTTTCACTAGGATGTGGGGCATTATAACTGCAATTCCTTATTTATTAGATTATAAAATAAACACATGTTCTTGCTTTGTACTTTATAGTTGACTTAATGTTTTGTAGAGCAAGTGTGCAATTCTGCTACTTTTTCAGTTTCCAGGTCATGTTTTCTATACACTAGAGAAATATGTAAAAATGAATAAAATTGCAATATTTTCAAACATCTGGGCACTAGCAGTAGTGCTTTGAGTGTTTATGCATGTGTCTGTGTGGGGTGGGGGGTGGGGGGTCTTTATAATTTTTCAATGTGTGTTTACTCACATCTTTACATACTGTACAACAGACATTTTCTTCTATCAACTGCCTGCCTATTCAATATTTTCCTTACAATATCAGAAGACAAGAAAGACACAAGGGAATGTATCATTAATACAAGTTTAACTATTTCAATCGTACACTCTCAAGTCCAAATGATAACCTAGTGTGAAACAGTGTTGTGTAATAGCATGCAGAGATGTTGGAAAGGTGTAGCTTTAGAGGGGATTATTACAGTTCTAAACAATGCTTCCCATTTGTAATAGCGATAGCAGCAGTGTACCCATGCATTGGTTTTATATGTGCACAGGGGTTGTATGTTCTGCAATGGCTACAAAATTGAAAATAACACCAATGGCCACAAGCACATTCTGTATTTCATTCCATCGTTGAGGGGAGCGGCATGAGACAGGGTGAGATCCAAACTGGACAAGCTGAAAAATCTTTTGGTGTTCACTGCCATTTTCAGAAATTAGGGGGCAGTATGTTTGCATGGACTGCCAATTATCTTTTCATGCTACTCAAGCTTAATTCTAGATACATCCGATATTGAGATGATACAGCACAGCTTACTCCAGTCTATAAGGATCAAACAACTACTCATAGAAATGACTGGAGGAAACTCATTTAATACACACCCCTTGTTTCTTTTCTACCCTTGTTTTGTACAAGGAGTCCAGGAGATGACAGTATGTTTTCTCCCCACTTTGAAACAGGAGATTCTTACAATATTCCATTCGCCTGTACATTCGCAGAGAAGGCAAACTGTCTAGAATTGTATTTGACTTTAATTAATATGTTTATTGTACATACATTTTAATTTATTCCTGGATGAATGTATGTTTTCTTTTCTTTTTTATATTGATTTGCTATTATGCGTTCATTTAAATATAATATACTATAGATTTAAAATCAACTGCACTGTGTATACTGAAACTGGAGGGGCATTTAAAATGGGAAACAAATATTTCAAAAACAGCGTTAACAAAAATAACAACACCATCCGACAAGCAGATATTGCTCACTGCTTTACTTGATAACCTGTGTTCATAATTTAAACTAGTTTGGCTGCCTCCAAGTTCGCTTGAGACCACTAAAAGCTGTCAGAATCACAGCCTACACCCACTGAGATAGGCCACTGATGATTCCTTTTACAACATTTTACAGCAGCATCACCTGGGGCCATGTTTTCAAAACTTTTAATCTGGATCAAAGTAATCCGGATTTTGTAATCCTATATTTTATGATCAAGATTATTTTTATCTGGATCATTTTGATCCGGTTTTTCAAAATGTCACTGCTGGATTACATTTATCTAGATAACAAATAATCACGATTGATTAATCCAGATTTTGAATAGGCTAGCAATTTATATATATATATATATATATATATATATATATATATATATATATATATATATATATATATATATACACTTTTTTTTTTTTTTTAAGAGGCCTTATTTATGATATAACCTAATTTAATAAATAAGATTGTGGTAATAATGATTAATACACAACTTTATTTTGTGTTATATTATTTTTTTAAATTAAATCACTTTTAATGTTCGTGCACATATAACACATGCACACAATGGTTATTTTCTATAAGATGGTTTGTATTGCTCTGGTTTTATTTTGTGTTATGATGTACAATGTGAAAAGTCTTAGTGGGATCCTCTGTAACCTTGTATTGTGTGGGTACACCAAGAGGAATATCCAGGATGCCTCTCACTGGAAAAAAAGAAATCCTGTTTGGCCATTAATAAAAGAAGTCATAAAACCAGTTCCCCCTGCTGGGATAGATTTTTAAAAAAAGAGCTTAAAGGCTGCAGCCATTGTACATTGCCCATGTAAGAGGATTTATATTGTTTTGCTTCATGAACTAGACTGAACTTAGTATTGTAATGTGGATCTTTAAAACAGAGGATTACTATTTTTAAAGCAAGACGATTTACTCACTGAGTTCAGCCACTATCCGTTATCATTAATGAGCTGCTGTTCTTGAAACCAGCTGATGGATTAGCTTTTTATTTGGGGAGCAAGCGCAGGTAGAACAACCACTTTACTTGAAATGCATAAAATGGATGAGAATTCAGCATCAAAGTAGCTTGCCATTATTAAGATGAATGGCTACAGGTTACCAGGCACACAGTAAACAACACTGTGTGGCAGAAAGCCCCCAAGGAAGATCATTTTCCATTTAATCCATTATCCTGTTTGACATTTATGCACAGGATCAGTATTGTCACAAGTTAGAGTAAAGAAAGATGCCTCAGAAGATCCCTTAAGTTGTCGGTGGCTGGAATATGTTTCCCTCTGGCATTTTTTAGTAGGTGGAAGCTGAAAATAAAAAATAAAAAAATCAATGGGGTTATTAAAGCCAAACACATTTAAATATGTGAAGGGCTTGAAGTCTTTTGCTTTTAACCTATAATTTCAATTATAATTGTTTTTTAAACTGATAAACATGGATTTTAGCAACATATTTAAAATAATGTCAGTCATGCATAAAGAAAACAGCTTTCAGTAGGCAGTCTGTCTGCAAAGACATTGCAACGGACCGATCGTTCATTTTGCGCACAACGTAATGCGCGTCACTTGTGTCACTGCGTCATTTGCTTAGCAACGGACTTAACAACCTCGAACCCAAACAAATTAGCAACACAGCATTAAGGTTTTATTCAGCGATGAACTGAAAAGGTTATTGGAACTGCTGTACAACTGCTGTAAACTGCTGTACAGTCAAGTTTCAACTAATGCATAAATATCAAACCTTAATCAGAGTACCATGATGAATGTTTAATCTTAGCAAAACAATGAAATAATGAAGAGATTAATGAGTACAGTATGTTATAGTCATACCATGGGAGGGTGAGAATAAAAAGAAACATGAACTGTGGCTGTAATGGGGCGCAAAATGAAATCTGTTACTTCTCACAATTCTGGGATTCAAAAAGCATGCAGAGTTCTGCACTGCCGGAATCCTGTGGACATCCTCACTGCAACACGATAAGTTATTATTTGTATATGTATCAGTGAAACGTACATTCAATGTGTTATAGAAACTGAAAAGGTATGTGATTGAGTGGTATTTATTTTTAATAACCAAAAATAAATGATTTTTCCAATTAATAATAAAAAAAATGATGCCTCGACCCCCACCGAACTGAACACAAAATAAAAACCCCAAAAGTTAAAGCTCTAAATATGTCAAATGCAGGCAAAAACAAATTCATTTAATGACTACGATGCATTTAAAACCTGCTTTCAGATATTCAGTTTAAGTCACAGTTCACGTTTGGTCTTACCTGAACTGGAATTGAGACTTGATGACAAACGATAGCTGCTGCTGCCACCGCCACCACCACCGCTGCTGATTCCAAGAGAAGCACCGCCAAGGCTGAGGCCAAACCCAGATCCCAAACCCCCTCCAACGGCCAGACCTCCACCTCCTCCAAGACCATAGCCTCCGCCAGCACCTCCCAGAGCAAGACCTCCTCCAAGACCATAGCCTCCGCCAGCACCTCCCAGAGCAAGACCTCCACCAAGGCCATAGCCTCCGCCAGCACCTCCCAGAGCAAGACCTCCACCAAGGCCATAGCCTCCACCAGCACCTCCCAGATCAAGGCCAGCTCCAGCTCCTCCTCCTCCTACCGCACTCTTGGACATGTGAACGGTGATCCCACCTCCTGAGCTCAGCCTGCAATGACAAACAGAGGTATCTGGGTTGCAACTTTATACAGCATCCACAACTCATGTCGAGTAAAGTCCTAAAACCGTGCACTGCACAGAGACTGTAGTGTAGTACTGAGTAACCAAGCCAATTTGCGAAAGGAATACGGGAGACAAGGAGAAACTTCACTGAGCACAACAGAATTCTTATAGAAAGTAAATGGGTCATTTTAAGGTAAATACTGGAAAACAAGCATGTCTGCATGCAAGAGTTCCATTTTCCTTGGTGTTATTGGCAGTTTGCAGTTTGGCATTGCAAATGAGTTGTGTTGTATGTACGATATGTGGTGTGGTGGTGAAAGCAGAACTGTCAAGGAGGAACCTTGTTTGATAAAGCCTACCTAGTCTCTTCACTGTCCAAAAGCTTCCTGTATGCTGTGATCTCCACATCCAATGCCATCTTGCTTGCCAACAGTTCTTGGTATTCTTGGCCATAATGGGCAATTTGCTGTAAGACAGAAGAATTATTTACAAATTAAAGTTGTGCCGACATAGGAGCATGCATATGAACACAAGAAATGTTGTGGCACGAGAAGAGGCTGTTCAAGCCATCCAGGCTTGTCCATTCCTAGCGCAGCATTTACACTAACTAAGGGATCAAATTGAATAGTTCTAGTTACTACTGCTGCAATCAAAACTGTTTTTCTCAGATGTCATTTATGCCCTCTCATCCTACTCTACGTGCTAAGTGTGAAGTAACGACAGTTTAGGATTTTGTAAATGCTTTGTAAACTAGCAATTTAATCCCCTTTTTTCAAGGTTGAAGGTTGAATTTAATTCTTGTTTTTTTATTTATTTTTATTTCATGTGCCCAATTGTTTTCCCCCTGATTTTTTTACACAATTTAAGTGTCTAATCATATTCCCCCTCAGCGCAGCAATTCCCCACACAGCTCAGCAGAACTGAAGGTTGGGTGTCCTCCGATCCCACGACCAAGCCAGCTTCCTCTTTTACACCCAGGAACTCGAGAACGGGTGTCAGTGAGCTACCGACCTCTAGAGGACAAATGCCAGTCCTGCAGGTATCCACCTGGCCAGCAGGGGTTATTATAGTGCAATGAGAAGAAACAGTCCCAACAGGTTTTGCCTCCCTAACCCACGGGAGCGCCAGAGCCAATGTGACTTCCCCTTCGAAAACTCACCCTGCGATTTCATTCTTTTAACCTCTCCTCACACTGAAGCTTAAAACAGCGTTTGTTTTTTTTCAGGTAGGAGTGATTAGACAAGCATGACTCAAGCTGCTCAGAAAATTGGAGAAAGCAGCCAGTACCTTTCTGAGGTCGTCCAGCTGTGATTTGAGTGTGACAACTTGTTCCTGGTACTGTTCGGTACAGCTGCTTGAACTGGATTCAGACTCTGTTACTTGGGATTCCAGCTGCATGTTCTGGAAGGCAAATCACAATATACCATCATTGCATCACAATATTATCCATTTGCTATTGAATACTACTGAGTAATCATCAATTCATGGGGAATTCCACACTTTCATACATCTATAGCAAAATCCTTATTACAACTGTTATTTATGTGAACTGGAACATATTCTAAAATGCTACAGGGAAGATGCGCCCTGGTTTTAATAGTGATAAGCTGTTATAGTCACTAAAAAAATACATATACCTAAGAATGCTTTGCAGAGTAAAGTTTTACTTCAGTTCTATAAGGTGTTAACTGGCAAGACAATTTTTACTTCTTCTACATAAAGCTTCAATAACAGATCATTTGGCTAGAATGGGCTCTACATCCTCTGATGCAACATATTTTAAAGTGTTATTCTTAAATACACACCAGTGCTTTCAGTCGCTCAATCTCTCTGGCGATAGAATCAATCTGGAGTTTATAAAGTCTGAGTTCCTCTTTTGTTGAGGTCAGGGCCTGGATATTGGGCTGTGAAGCACCCGACGCCATGGAGATCTTGAACCAGTACAAAAAACAAAAACAAGGAGCTATTCATAGCTAGCATGAACAATGTACAGACAGATAGTCTATGGCATTTAATCTAGATAAACAGAAATAGAAACTGGAATTTGCAGGGTTCCTGGGATTTTTCTGTCCTCTTCAAACTGTATGTAATAAACCCTGGGAATACATAGGGGAGGTGCCTCTACATACATGTCATACTTACATTTGTATATATAAAGGTGTATGTACTGTCGATGTAGGTTGTAGTGCTCTTCTTTATCATGATAACGATGGCTAAGGCTATTTTTACAGCTGTCAGACAAATCAGCACTCACAGGCAAGCAGCATTTAATGAGCTGGGGTCTCATCAGGGAATTTGCCAGAAGAGCTTCGTTGCTGGTATTTTCTGAAATAACTCCATTCCAGCACTAAATGGGGGGGGGGGGACTAACTCCAGTTTAGTTTACCTTGGTCTGGGCCGCGGATAAGGACTCATGCTTGCTTCTCATGGCCAGGGCCTCGTAATGGGACTTCACATCACTCAATGCTGTGGTCAGGTCCAAAGCCTGGGCTGCGTTGTCAACCGAAATGGAGAAAGCTGCTTTCACCCCACCACTTAAGATGCTTCTCACCTCCTTTACTTTCTAAAATACATACAATATAGAAGCACACTTTTAGCAGTTCGCAGATCAAAGAACTTAATAGAAGTTGCAGGAATGCACTTCTGCATCTGTCCCAAAACTTACTGGAGGGTAAAGTGGGCTCCACAAATAGAACATTCATTGTGAAGTCTGGACTGGGGATCAATACACTTTAGGTTTCCAGGTCACATTCACTGGAATTCATAACACCAGCACTTAAACAGTCCTTAACATGCACAGCCAATACCCTCATTAGCATTCGCTGTGGGAATCTGATTGATTTTAGCTTAGCAAAGTTGAAGATAGTGCAGAAAGGCTTTCAGATCATTTGAATTTCCATGATTGATGAAATTACATTCTAATATATATATATATATATATATATATATATATATATATATATATATATATATATATATATATATATATATATATATATATATATATATATATATATATATATATATATATGTATATATATATATATATATATATATATATATATATATATATATATATATATATATATATATATATATATATATATATATATATATAAGGGTATATTGTGTTACTTTATAATTTCTGCAAATTTCTATTTCTACTTTTAATTAATTACTGGCACATTCATTTTTCTCCATTCGGGAATTCACAACAAAAAAAAATACAATATTACTTAATATTATTCTGACAGGAGTAAGACCAATTTAATCATGTATAAGAATAATTCTTTATAGAACCTAAACTGTTCAAAAAAGCCCGCAGGTGCAAAACATACAGGAGTCCTATAAAGGAACAGGAAACTGCAGGCTGTATTTAGAGTACTCTGACATCTCTTGACAGCCCTTTCTCCTAACATAATAAAGCACTAACGAACCCTTCTGTCGTAGCATTTATACTTACAGCTTCATAAATCTGCTTGGAAAAGATGATCTGATCTTCAATACTAGATATGCTGGTTTGCAGTTCAAAAATGGTCAAGTATAAGTTGTCCACCTCCTGCAAGAAAATGTTGAATATTTAAAACTTTGCAGCTGTTGAACTCAGTTTAATGTTAAACTCTCTCGCTTTTGATGCTGTTGGCCCTCTAAAGCAATTCTAGATGTCTGGTAACACTTTACATCAAGTGTCTCTGATATAACCCTGACCCTAATCCCAACCCTAGCTCTAAACCTAGCAGATACAATTGTGTACTTACATATATTTATTTACTATGTAACTACTATGTAAATGTACAGTAATTAGATACACTTAATTACCAAACGTTTTACTTGTTACATTTACATAAAAAATGAACAAACACATTTTCCAATGTTCGGAAGAACTAAATGAGCACAATGGGATTATTAAAAATAATACACTGTACCTCTTTCAGTGTGGTCCATTCCAGCTCCAGTGACTTCGTATTTGTTGTCTCTGCTTCATACCTTTAGGAACGACACAGAAAGCATTCATTACATAAGATGTAAGCAAAACTGTTGCCATCAATTAGTGCACCAATTCAATCAGCGTTACATTAGTATCACTGCTTCTCTTGTTCATCGTTTTATTTCAGTTTGGGATGCGTACCTTAAACTTCCCCGTTAAATATGTCTTGTTTGGTAACGCCTAGTAATATTTCTGCTATTACATTCACTGTTATTTACCACAATTAACCTGGTACTCTGTGGTTTAGATTTACATTTAATCTTTGTTAAATTTTGTCACAACCCTTCATGAGTGTAACTGAAGACTGAAAGGATAGGCATGTGTTTTTTTTTTTTTTTTTTTTTTTTTTTTTTAACACAGTCCTCACTGAAAATCAACAAATCATATCATCAAATTATTCATTTTATAATTGACAATTTTACTAAATCTTTCCTGCTCTTGATATCTGAAAATAACTGTAGGCATGTTGAGTTTGGATCTGTTAGAAGCAACCCCTATTGATTAAATGCTAAGTGACATCCCTGTGACATCACCCCTGAGATACAAATCATATATCATAGCCTGACAGTTTCATGGATTGTCCTGGAAACAGCAATCAAGTAGAGCCCTATTAGGATTCAGATCGAGTGAGTGAGCAAGCCAAAAGAGGTACATACAGATCCTGCTAGTCTTCGGTTCTTAAACCCCATGAGTCAATAGACATCTGGTATTGACAATTTCCCGATCATTGTATGCTGCAATCCAAATCACTCTACAAGATACTAGGGCAGCAAGCACACAGTCACCCTCTACAAGATAGTGCACTGCATGCTTAAACAGACACCCACAATATATGAAGGTCTATACTAATGTACTATAAGACTGGCTGGCATCTCATGGCAAAGCCACTCATAAAGGTTACTGGCATTCTATTGAGCATGAATGGCCTCAATATGGAGTCTTTGCAGCATATTTAAAACTCTATAGATGGTTCCAAGCATTTGCAACAGTGGTCAAAGTAATAGTGGGTTCATGGTCTGTGCAACATGTTTAGAGAGCACTATATAAAAGGTAGTTTCTTACTTAGCCTGGATCTCCTCAATAACTCCATTAAAGTGAGTAATTTCTGCCACCATTGCCTCTTTGGTGGTGGTCAGGCTATCGACCTGTGCTTTGTAGGCACCGATTGCTGAGGTCATGATCACTGTGGTGTTGCCTGGTCCACCCTGGTCTGGGTTTGTGAACATGGAGATCTGAGCCCTCAGGATAGCATTCTGTTGTTCCAGGTTTCTGACCTGTAATAGGTGAGCTTGTATCAGCGAGGATCAAAGAAAGGTGCATTTGGGGTAAAGCCTGCCACCACACGCAATTAAAAAAACAGAAGATATACATACAAATTCATTATGATCTGGAGTGTTGTAAAAACAATTTTTTATGTTAGTTAATTATTCCTGCTAATTGTTAGTATGGATAATCAGAACCCTGACATTGTGAACTACAGTATAACCGAACCACAAGATCATAAGGCTATAGAAATTAAACTTCTGTACCATACTGTAAGTGTCATATACATTTACAAGCAAACTTAAGGTATTTAAGGTATTTTTTTATCACAGCTCTTGCTTGTTTTTAATTGGTACTTCTTAGGCCAACCAAAAAGCAGCTCCCTAATACAATATAATTCAGTCCTATCTATTTGTAGTACAAATTTAAAACTGTATTTTATTGAATTTCAATCATTAAATAACTGGAACGGCAAAGTTTGTGTTTAGTTTTGGGGGTTTTTATGTTACTTTCTTTTGTACATACCTTATCTATGAAGGATGCAAATTTATTGTTCAAGGACTGCAGTTCTTCTTTTTCCTTTAGGCGGGTAACTTGGACAGCATCCACAGAGGGCAAAGAGGGATCGATAGAAGGCATTTCCAAAATTTCTTCCTCTGTCATTCTTGTGGTACCAAAAAAGGAAGGGCTGAAGCCATAGCCTCCGATCTTAAAACTACGCCCCCCCAAACGAGCCCTCAGTGGGGCAGCTGCAGCCCTCAAGCTTGCAATTCTGCCACTCACTCCCCCTGCAGCTCCCAAACCTAACCCTCCTGCCCCCAAACCCAGCCCATAACCTGCACCACCGAAACCTAGGCTGAGACCACTGCCTAGTCCACCTCCATAACCTCCTCCAAGCCCTAACCCTAACCCACCTCCATAACCTCCGCTCAACCCAGCTAAACCCCCCCCATAACCACCTCCAACTCCTATGCCTGATCCCCCTCCATAACTACCTCCAAGACCCACTCTGACACCAAATCCAGACCCTGAACCCACTCCAGCCCCGAGCGCTCTTGAGACCCCAAACGCTCCACCACTCCTGCTTCCAAACACCTTGTTCCCTCCATATGAGGCACCATACCTCACTGCTGACCCACTAATCTTAGTGCTTATCTCTGTCATTTTGGGTTAGATCTATGACTTATCTATGAGTTATCCAGGTAGGCAAGGAACCACAGCTCGTCAAGCTCAATTTATACAGCTGCTGGGGCTAGGGGACGCGGAAGCCAAGCCTCCTATTTGCTGATGAAGTGTCCGTGTCAAAACTCTAAGGAAAGTAAGCGTCTGTCCTAAAGGCATATAAAGCTGTATCTCATCAGAAATATGTTGAGAATGTTTCAGAGCTCAGAGGCATTCCTGGTTGAAAATTATTTTAAAAGCTGAGCTCACACGCCCGGTTTAAGCTCTTCACCAGAAAGACACTGACATGGCCTACTGTGTTTTTAAATTACTTTTCCAATCTGAATAAATATGTTTTGTTTTTTTTAATGCAGTCTTCACTAAAAACCTTATATTATATCATATTATTATGAGATCTATCCTGTACTCTTTGTTTCTGAAAAGAGCAGAATAGGTTTTGCTTAGAATTTTAGAATTGACACATAATATATATATATATATATATATATATATATATATATATATATATATATATATATATATATATATATATATATATATGAACATAATTTAGATATTTTATTTAGCATTATGTAATCAAAGAAACTACAAAATGATCTTGCAAAAGTCCAAGGGAAGCCATAATAGTAGTACAGCATTTCATGTTAGTATTTCATGTCAGTTTTTCATTATATGAAAAACTACAATTGTAATTCAATATGTTAACGTAGCATTATTCAACAGGTTTCATTCGACTTTATGAAGCAAAATGAGTTAATTCATTAGGGTGATGCAAAACTTGTGGGCATAGTTGTATTTCAATAACTAAATACATTACAATTCTATATGTACATTCAACTAAATGTGTTGCCTAATGTGAGCACACCTTCATTGAAAATGAAGCAATGTAATTTAGATTTCCTTTCCAGCAGGAACTATTCATCTCCGATGTCACGAGACACTAATTATTTTGGCAGTATTATGATAGCTCGGTGCAATACTGTCACCCACAATCCCATCGGTGACATAGTATCCTGTTCTCGAGGGGAAATGTAATTCTAGTAAACTTGTGCAGTTCAGTTATTACAATAACATACAGTGGCAAAATAAGCTATGACAGGGATACAATAATGTGTAAACTACAGAGAATCAGTTCCTAGTTCAGATTTGCCCTGTGTATTTGATGGCTCGAAACAGAAGCTCTTTGGTTCATCTTGTGTTTCTAACTTCAGATAATCAGACGAGGACAGCAAATAAAAAAGCCTTCTGTTGTCAGGATGGTATAGGGGAGCTGGTGGAGCGGTTATGTGGCCTGCTGCCAAACTGTTCACTTTTTTCAGATTATTTTCCAGCAGCTGAGTATTTAATCTGCCTCGTTCCTTAATTTGACAGAAACATCTGGCAGGACTGTTATGTATCCATAAAGACTGTAATGATAAGACATAAGGTAAAGGATCACTGAAAGCAGGTACGTACAGTAAGTTAGGTGTGGCTTCTTTTTAATGCACTAAGTATAATTTAATAGACATATACCACTACATTTTCTTTAATGATGTTTATAAAGATCATGTACTACTATGATCAAGGCATAACGTGATTTCTGAAGAGCCACGAATAAAAGACACATAGGGGCATATTGAATCGATCTAAAAAGTGTTGATTCTAAATACTGCCACCACTGGAACTAATTAATGATATGAGTCTTCAATGACAACAATGACTCTAACAGTGCAAGTGAGTTCACACAGTGGATTTCATTCTGTTACAACATGACATACTGTAAAGCTTCCGGGATTTGTTTTTGTATTAATTCGAATGGGGTTGTATTAAGATATTCCACTATTTAAATCAATTGAATAGACCCGATGGTTTGTTATATTTTCTTTCATTTCACCCACTACAGTATTTGTATCATGAATGAAACAGTGTTCTTTGTCCACTGTGTGAGTGAGTGTTATTCTCTTATACAGCAGCTGAGTTTATTAAAAGCTCTTGTGTGCTGTTGATTGAGCCACTGGATGCATTATTTATTATTTTCTAACAACTACATAGTATCAAAAACTGCAGTTCTGGGTCAGCTGCATAGGTTATGGACAGGACTTCCACAAACATTGCACTTTATTACGTTATGTTTCTTAGAGTAAGCACATACACAGTAAAAAAAAAAAACACTTTCATTAGAATTTTTACCTTTCTAATATGCTATAGAAAGTGTGACATTTCAAAAGCTCATGCAAAATAAACAGAAATGGAGCAGAAACTGCTGAAACAGTGAAAATGAATGCTAGAAAGTCAAGTAAGCACAACATGTGTTGCAAATGGTATTTCTTTATTCTCCTAATCTTTCACAGTTTCATTAAACTGCAACCATTTGGCAGACTGATTGTTTCCTCTGCACCTCAGCTGTGTAAACACGCCACAGAATGTCTTCAGTATCAGAATTGCACATCATTTTCACAGTAGCTTTTTAGCCTGTAATGTGAATCTGTTTCTGAAACCTGATGGATAATCTGACATGGTGAATCCAGCATGTTCTAGAATGACTCTGGTCCATTCATATATAGTTCAGGAACAGTAGATCCATTCCAGATGAGCCGAAGACTTTACAGACTATGAATTCTCGTTTGTCCATTTTGAGAAGGTGACCGATTTTTAAATGGTTCTATAAGACCGTTCTTTAAATGCTCAAGGAAATTTTTTTTTTTTTGCAGGCTTCTTCTTGGTATGTTTTGTCTTCCAAAACATATGATGTGTACAAAATCCAAATGAATCGTTAACCAGCACTTGCAGTAGTAAGCTATTTATAAACTAAGAACTGCTTTGGGATTATCAGCACCAGATCCATTATATCATTGAAATGGTGTTAAAGGCACTTTTCAAGTTTTATAAATACTTATTCTTTTTTAAACAGGTTAACTTTTTTTTTTTTTAACTCATTATTCAAATGAAAGCACCATTCCACCATTGTAGGTGCAAATGTATTCAGTGATAAGTAAAACAAATTCAATTTATTGAAACTAATCTCTTCTTAGTTACATGTAAAAGTATATAAATAGTGATCCATCACACCGATCTACTTTTCTCTACACACCCTTGCCAATTCCATGCTCTCAGTAGATGTTCTTGTGATGTGAAAGGCTGGTCAAAGTACTCTGAATGAGTTATACTTCTCCCAAACTCTGCTTTTTGTCATTATTTTCAAATCACACATTGAAAGCAGTGTGTGATGTTTTGTTTTTGTGATGAGGGAAGACCCCCAATAATATGTAGCAATGGCTTTAAACCTGGCTGTCCACACGTTCCCCAGTGGTCCAGGCTTTTGTTTCAACCAGGATCTATTTTTTTTTTTAAATACAAATGGTTTGTAACAGCAATAACAGACAGCCTCTGACAATTTAAATAGTGTATCATCAAACTGCAATACAAAATTGAAAACGAAAAAATGAGAAACTCCAGGTAAATCTATTGGGCTAGTACGTTATCAAAATGCTCTTTTTTTGGGCAGCTGTTGTTTGCCATGCTCTGCATTCATTGTGTCGTGAAATCTGTCTGATAAATTTTTTTTAATTTTTTTTGCAAGAGTCTGAAGGGATTTATTATTATTATTATTATTATTATTATTATTATTATTATTATTATTATTATTATTATTATTATTATATTATGTAAAACGCCATCTGAACAACAAGTACCTCACAATATAATTATTTCCTTAAAAATAAAGCTAATATGCTCCCAGATGCATAATGCAAGAGTCTGAAGGATTTATTATTATTATTATTATTATTATTATTATTATTATTATTATTATTATTATTATTATTATTATTATTATTATTTTGTTGTACTTGCAGAAAAAAAAAAATATGCTGACGAACAGAAATCCATTAAATGTAGACACAACTGCTGTATTCATCCACATAACCCCCAGCAACAGAAAGCCAGCGTGCATGCACTTCTGTTAAAAGGGTTTTCCTGTCCATTTCTATAGGGAGATACCTAAATAAATGTACTTGTAAACGGCGACGGGGATAAAGTGGAGACACCTGTCTCTGTGCGGGCGCACGCACACACACACACACACACACACACACACACACACACACCTAGTGATTTGATTAGTTGTGATGAAACTTGGTAGCACAATTTATTGAGAATATTACAATCTATGATATATTGATGTGTCTGTCAGTCCAAACGGCTAAACACTCCCTTGAGAAAAAAAAAAAAAAAAAAAACACACGACAGAAAGGGCTTTACTCTTATTCAGCTAGATTCAAACTTTTTGTACAGTATGACTATCTTCCTACGACAGAGGGTTATTCTTAGTTGGATTTATTTGTCTTGGATGGCTTCAATGCAGTCATGACAAAGACCCATTAGTAACGTTGAAAATCCAATAGCCATCTTATTTATTGATTTATTTAATAATAATAATAATAATAATAATAATAATAATAATAATAATAATAATAATAATAATAATAATAATAATAATACCTTATTTATGTGAGATTTCAAATAAGTGAACATATTAAACAGTTGCCCACATGGGTTAACTTAAAAACCTCAAACATGTAGCCGTTTAAATAAACAATGCAATAACTTTAACAGCTGAAACTGCCATACCTTCAGAGTCAGCTACGACCAATTCATTGATTAAGAATAACACTGTTCTACGGGAAACATTTTTACAGCGTTCCTCGGCAACACGCTGTCACGAGTCGCTTGCAAAAGTTGTATCCATGGAAACAGACATATTTGTTTCTGCATGGTGCCTTGCCTAAAACCATGCGTTTAGAACGGTGCCTATCTATTTTAATTGAACTACTGCATAGCAAACCAGGAACACGAAGAAACAGATGCATACAATGATGGTCATGGCAAGTTACCCAGTGAGGAAGGCCTCGTTAAAACTATTAACATATTGTCTACATACCTTGTTTTTACTATACTTGTATGCTTAAAATGATATGCATTGGATGAAATGAGTCCATAGATCGGAACATCTCCTTAACTTTTTATACACATGAGATGCACTTTTACAGGAAGGGGATTATGTGAAGTCAATATATAGAGAACTGACTATGTGATCACCACAGTTTACTATAAAGCAAACATTCCTACTCAATAAAGATAGAAATGAAAGAACCATACTTCAGTGTTTAAATACATTAGTACTGCAATATACATGGTGAAGTTATTTTTGTCTCAGTGTCTAGTTTAGGCTTAGAATCACTTTTTTTTCTTGTCCCTTTAGAATGCCCATGTGTTCATGAAAAATAAAATCTAACAAAGAGTACTTACACAATATGCAAACATATATTTGTATCTTTATTTTGCAACGTCGTTAAGGGAGTACATTCTGTAAAACAAGGTATACTTAGCCCTACTCTAAATATCTACTGTAACTTAGTATTTTAAGTTTGTAATATATTTGATGAATTAACAATGAAATAAAGAAACTTTACCAGGTAGTTTTTAAATATTTGTATTACAGGATTAAGGGTATGGAGATGGAACTATAAACAACTGCTTTATACAAAAGGGACATTTTTGTATTTCGGCTTAATTAATACACTTACCGTCAAAGAGATATGTTTAAATAAGTAAATTTATAAATTTAATATAAACAACAATACCAGAAGTTGATAATACGTATGCACAAATTATACTACAAATGTAAAGTTATTTTATTTATAACTACAAAACCAACAGACAATATTTCAACTAGTAATGCCCCGTAAGTATAAGTGTTGATGATATTTATATAGAGTATCTATTTCAACATAATTAAATAGAAGCTTAAATTACAATACGTTTTTTCAGGCATCCACATCTTGCAGCAAGAAGACAATCCTATTATAGTTCCAACGCAATAGTCGATTGGCTGCCTCTGTAACTTCCATTCAGCACCCGGGTGCGTGGACAGCTCCCAGAATCCAGTACGTTTATACTGTACATTCAGGAATTCTGATTTCCACTTACAAAACACCTTGGCAACATGCTTCGAACCGTTCCAACAGGGACTTCAAAATAGAAGCGTTACATTAATGTTTAGTCCATCTTCTTATGTACAAAGAATAACTTTAAATATATACTTTCCCGGTTTGTCTTTTCAATTCAATTTCGGTATTTGTTTAGTCATCCACGCGATTAACACGTTTGAATAGCTTGCTTTAATTAACGTCATTATATGTAAGTCTCTATATAAGTATTTCCGATATTATATATATATATATATATATATATATATATATATATATATATATATATATATATATATAGTACATTATGATGGAACTTCCAATAACTGTTTAGTTGCGGAGTGTGTCTTTCATGTAATACAGTCAATCCTTCGAGATGGAAAAAGGAATTGTGATAAGACATGCTGTATTTTTTATTTTTTTTATCCCGACTACTCTATCATTGTTTCTTTATACACTGTGTTGTGATTTAATTCCATCAGGACAAAACCACTGTTTCTAATAATTGATCCGTTGTCTTTTCTGTGTGTGACTCCGGTGTGTTTGTTGTAGACCTGCCTTCTGTTACAGGGACTGTGCTGGAGTCGGTGAGAGGTGTATTACTGTGAGTGCATTGTTGGACGCCGCAGAGTGGCCGGTGCACCATATACTTATGCCCGGATCTCATCACTGGTTTATCTGTTGAGTTTCCCTTTGTTGGTTTGGGGCTGCAGTTATCCCGTTCGTATTCCTCTTGTGCCCTTTGTATTTTCCGTTTCTTCATCTTGCTCTTGTGAAAGTGAAAAGTAGTGAGGGAGACAAAGATGACACCAATTATAACGGCAACAAGAACGATCAGTACTATAGTTGAGGAAAATGTCTGAAACAAATGATCCACTTCTGTGATGCACGTGCCATTGCTCTGGCTAGCGGTCCTGTTTAAAACACACGAGGGTATGGAAAGCGCAAAATCCTTGGGTGTCCTGGCATTCATTTAGTAGGTTTTGTAGGTAGGTTGATTTTTCGGTAATAACTGCAGATCCAGTTGTCTCTCTCCCTCTTCCTCTCTTTCTCCTCGATATTTCTTAGTATAGCAGTCGGTATTATGATAATTCCACTTGAATGAAATGCCTAGATGATCCCATAGGAAATACCTGGAAATTGTTCCAATAGAGAACCGGGGATTAACATTCCGCAGGTGTCAGTAATGCAGACAGAAAGCAACATCAATCAAAAATCAAGAACGCTGTCATCCACTACACATAATATCTTGTGCAAATGTGGGATTACATGGGGGGGGGGGGGTGTAGAATATCTCAATGACAGTTTTATTTGGCTACGTGTTAAATTCCTGCAGACAGTTTTAGTATGTTGGCTTTCATAATGAATGAGATTTAAACAGTGTCCATAGATCAGAAGCAGTGATGTCACGTTCATTTGATCCTTTTAACTTAAAGGGCTGGATTTAACAAGGATGGTGCATCCAAATCACTTCTCACTCGGCTCAAACCTCAATTACTGTTACAAACGAAGAGTTAAACAGTGGGAGACGTTTAGTTGGTTTCATTAGATACAGAATAGCAGACTACTTAATTTCGTATAGGGAGTTGGGGGGGGTTAAGAAGCTATGCTTAAGGCCATTACTGCAAAAAGTGTGTAATCTTGTCAAATTCATTGTCTCTTTATGTTTTGGTTCCAACAAAGAAAGTTGGATATATTAGATGTTTATTTAGCACAATGCTACTACTACTAATAATACTAATACTAATACTAATACTAATACTAATAATAATAATAATAATATAATAATAATAATGCATACATACATACATACATACATACATACATACATACTTGATGCATCTTACCTTGTGCACATCTCAAGTTCCCGCAGTCACAGTGACATCGAGCAACTGAAATAGCACAATTCTGAAAAAAAAAGCAGTTCGTGGAGCTCAGAGAACCCAACCAATCAGCAATGATCGCAATGACGTAAAATATTAGAAAATCCAAATGCGTCACCTTGCTGGGCGCCTCCATTCATAGATATTTTCATACCACATCCCGTGTCTTCTCAGATAACTGCTGTAACTGTCAGTTCAGCTCCTGAACTGATATCCAGAGCTCAAACACGCCTATAGCTCATCTTAACGCATACATACAAATCGTTTTACAAAACGTTTCCCGGTTTTCATTGTGGTGTGCATTTCTCCGCGTCCCTAAGCTACCCAATGTAATTTTACGCAAGCCAGCTGCAAACACAAAGGCATTTAAAAGCATTTACATAACTGCATCATCCCTATTGATTGAAATAGAGCCGACAGTTTCGCCATCCGAAAGTAATACACATTCAATGGGAACATCGGACTACCCCCACATTAATAACATAGCATTTAAAAGTGGAAAAAAAAACTGCAGTGCATGTTTTGTCACAAATTCCTAAAAACGGCACAAAGTATATATGAAAACATGTGAATATTAACCTTTAGAAACCGTTATAAATTGCTAGCAGATGTCATTCCTGCAACTACGCTTTGTTATCAGTTGGTAGACGAGACACAGATCTCAAAAGAACACAAGGATACAATAGCAGCATTGCTTGGTATAGTTTAGGTCTGTGTTGGTACGGCAGCTGTGCAATATCTAATACAGAAAACATTAAGATACTGCAAGCAATTAATTTAAGGGGAGGCGGGGGTTAGAAATGTATATTTTAAAATTCTGAAAAATAGAGACATAAGATAATATTAAACACAAGATAGTGATATCGTTAAATCATGACACTACCTGATTGCACATATGGGCTGGTTTCACAGACCCCTATTACTACGTAGTCTAAGATTTGTGCTAATCGGGACCTATGACACCAGCTGATAATGTACCAGGTAGACTATTTTGTTTAGTTTTCGCAAAGTGAACATTGCTCCACAGCTTCACGATTTCTTTGTGCAACTATACATGTAACTTTAAAAAAAGCCTTTCGATGTTCACCTTACACATCGTACTGCTCCCGCTACGCCAGTTTTTAATAATTCTGCCTCACTGCTTTGGAAATCCTCCTTGGCAGTTGGTGGGCAGGGTCAAATGGTATGTTGATAATATCTCCCTGCGTTATTGCTATTTATAATTTATAAGAGTATTTATGTAATACTTCAGTAATGTAGCCGTCACAAACATGTATTTTGGGATTTGTTTGGCATCTCTGCCTATTGTTGGTATATATTTTCAAAAGGTGTATTTGCCCCGCTAACATCTTTGTACCCGAACCCGAATTCATTTATCTTAATCACTGGCTACAAATAAAATATTCGACCTAACGGAGTTTCATCAATGTACATCACTTTCAGACGTGGTGATGAAGCTCAGATTAACCAATACGTGCGTGAGAGTTCTGTATTGCAGCCGCTATTTCTGGATGGTCTGAAGGAACCAATCTGTGTTGAACTCAGTGAATGAATGAGTTTGGGGGAACTGTCCAGTGCTGAAAAGCAACACGGAGACGTTTCAAAATGCTAACTATTGTATAATTGCTTTAAAAAAGAGACACCAGTTTACAGTGGGAAATATTGTGTTATGTTCCGACGTTTTAGTTGAATTCACAAGTAACATCTTTGTGTGTGTGTGTGTGTGTGTGTGTGTGTGTGTGTGTCTGTGTGATTGGCAATAAACCTCATGCTATTTGTTAGCAACAAATTCTAATTCCACGGAAATTATATATCTAAAGTGAGTTATAGGAAACCAATTGTAATTGTTCTTTGAAAGAAGATAATAAGGATTGAAACCTGGGTTTGAAGACAGTTACAAAGACATGAACACTTTCCCACATTGGCATAAGTGTCTTGAAATGTATAGCTATGGCCAAAAGTTTTGCATCACCTAGAATTTTATGACAGATATAATTGTAAAAAAAAAATACAAAAAAAATCTTATAGACTATAATTTAAGCATTTTATTTAACATTATGTAACCAATGATACTACAAATGATATTGCAAAAGTCTACCGGAAGCCATAACAGTAGTACAGTATTCAATGTTTTTTTGAAATGTTACATTTTTCAATTTGTCAGTTTTTCTTTAAGTATATGGAAAACTACAAAGCGGTTTGTATTTCAATATGTTGACATAACATTATTCAGCAGGTTTCATTCGACTTTATGAAGCAACATTAGTTAATTCTATAGGGTGATGCCAAACGTTTGACCATAGCTACATGGAGACTGAACTAGCCGTTCTTTATTAAGACTGGATGTTTTTGGTCCCCAATTAATAAACCTTATTGTAACTACTCAGTAATTACTGCTTTATTAATCGACCTTGAGAATACAGCTAAGTCAAATATTCACCAAACATCACCCTATATATTTAAATTTGCTGAATAATGTTACGTTAACATATTGAATGACATAACGCTTTGTAGTTTTCCACAATCTTAATGAAAAAAGTTTTTACCAGTTATCTGTGCTATGGTATTTAGCAAAGTTTAAAGCTCAGTTAGGGAAGCTTGCTGCATTAATAACTCTGCCTGTAAATTATTAACAAAACGTAGTTTGCTTTCAATGACATTCACCATTTTATGGGAATTAAGCTGGATAACTGCCAGTTCATTGGCACCGAAGTTCACATTCTTCTAAGTTACTTCGACTAGCTTTGTCATGTGTCATCTAGCCAAGAGGCCTTTGTGAGTGTGTGTCCTGGCACTAAGGACATTGAGAGTTTGTCTGATGAGAAAGCTGGTGCCTGGAGCCTAATTAATAAAGATGAATGCATCTAGTTGTATCCTTCTCTGCATGGGAATGAGTCAAAAGGACTGAGGCCAACACTCTGAACAGACACCAGGGAAGAAACTGTTTTGCAGCTATAAAGTTGTACTTTTAATAACACCTAGTCATCTCAGCATCAAACAAAGGAAACACATCACTATCACACATCACATCTACTCAAAGGTACTGACAAGCCTTTAACACAATGAATTCTCTGAGCGACGTATGCAAACAAGCTCTGCATTTCTAATATATCTATGCAACATTTCCTTTCTGGTTTGGTGTTTCTCGTGGAAGGCAGATCCAGATATTTGTTTTAAAATATATATATTTTCTGTGCTTTCATTACATAAAGATGTGTTTTCAAATAGACACCATACAGACTTTGAACTGGGTGATTCAGGGTGTTATCTATATTAAAAGTGTACGTTTCTTTTCCATAAAAAATAAATAAATAAAAAAGGTAAAAAAAAAAAAAAATGTCTTCAGACCAAAACAATACAGACAAAGCTTTTAGATCAAGTTGGTGCTGTACGGTAAGAGTTTAGTCTCATTTACCCAGACTATTCACTGCAGCTTCTGCAGAGAGAGAGTGCTTAAGTAGATTGGAATTTTGGCAGAGACTGTAATTGGTCTAATGGTTTCTGGAACTAAAGAAAGAGATTGGAATTGTTCTACAGTGGAAAATACTGAATTGATTTTCTTGGATTTTAGAAAAGCAAGCTATGAATGTAAATGTTGCCCTTCTAAGATAATGATAGTTGCTTTCACTATTTTCTCTATTTGCACTGATCATAAATATGCCACCACTACCTTTATAGTGGGTTTAAAGAATTACCAAAAAGTTAAACATGTATTGTACCAATTATGCTATTCCAAAACATGGCAGTTATGACGGTCATACTTACAGTGTGTGGTCCTATTAAGGATATTAGTGGCATAATTATTGTATGGAAGGTAGGATTTCAGACCAGTGGCATGCAACAAAGCTTTGAGCTCTGTGCTGAACCTGTATGTGACAGAGCCCAGAGCTATCCCATTGTGCTGTGATCTGTTCGTAAGGCAGATTGATCCTTCTGGACCATCAGACTATGAAGAGCGGAAGAGAGCTTCATCTTTACATTGATGGACAAATACAGCCTGATACTGTAGTAAAACAACAGAGCAGAAAATGTAACACACAACCCTTTTAAATGTATCCTTGAATCTTTCCAGAATTGTTAGATATAATATTCACTATTCTATAGAGGAACTTTTTATTATTGTTTCAAAGGTGACACAGATGAATGCATTGCACATATGTTAAAATGACAAACATTTATTAGAAAATACAACAGTAATAAAGCCATACAATATTTAATAAGTAAAGGACAGCCTTGGTCCTTGGAAGAGATCATATATGAAGAAAATACCTTGAGTTGAACAAATAACCCTAGGAACATAATGTGGTACTTCAGAAGGATGTCAGACCACCAGTCATAGCCAGAGCAGTGCAAACTAAAACTGCATGCAGAGAGGTTAGACATTCTAATGGAGGAGGTGTTTTTAAATTATAATACCTCGTTTGGTCCAGCGTTTTATTTAACCACTCTATTTTTTGTACCAACATAGAACTATCAAATAAAATCTAAGAAATTCTAACTTGAATTCATGCTTAATATAGCTTTTTATTTCCAGATCATTTTCTCTGCTCTATATGAAAACTTTAACATAAGTATGCCTCCATGATGCCAGATAGATTTCAGCCCAGAAAAATAGCTTTAAATAATGTGCCTATCAGTGGTTAAAGCCGGCTTTCCAAATGAGCTAATTATCGCTCACTTTAAGGTGTTCACTACGATTATCCCCCTTTAATAAAAACATTATTCAGAGCGGGGTTCCTCATTTGAACACATTACCATACAAATCACATTTTCATTCTGATTACCATAGTGTGACACAATAAAATTAGTGTGCACCATAATATGCCCACTATTTCACACAATAATGAATACAATTACAATATTAAATACGGAAATCATGCACATGCACACTAATTGCAATTATTGTGCACTATAATGTTTAGTGCCCTTTTGTAAATGAGGCACTAAGTAATTTAACTATTTCACAATAAATATACAGTATCTTTTATTTATAGCTTTAATGCTATTTTACTGTCTCCTTCCTCAAATCTACTAGTTTACACCAGGGTTTATGACAATAATAGTTGTTTCTCTCCTGGATGCTCATTGAGCTCTTATAAAAATCAATTTGTCCTCTGCTGCAGCACCCTTCACAGCTTTCAATAAGTGACACAACTGGCTCATGCAATCGTTGTTCTGAACTTCTTTACTGCTATTTGAGCTGACGGAAAATGCATTTCACTACCCTGTCTCCAAAAGGTTATCCTTTTCTAAACTGCAGATCCTCCAAAATTGCGCAAATGTTCTAACTCACATCTAGTTCTTAAAAACACCATATACATCATCTACAATTACCAAGTATGTTCCTATTTAAAAAAAACTTTAACTTGCACGTTACATAAACAGTGTTTCTGAAAAGTCTAAAGAAAAAGGTCTGGAGATTTAGAAAAAAGAGTTAAAGTTTTGGACTTTTTAAAATTAGCACGGAAAATACAAAACCAATATGGCAATGGTGTTGACGAAAAAATAAAACTGTTCTCAAAAAATTATAAATGAAAACTGTATAAAGAGAAGGGGGGAAAAAAATACAACGTTTTAAGGATATTTTGTCAACAGCCCTGGGTTCATTGTGTACAGCAGACAACAGTTCAGAATCTGATAACATTTCAATATCCTGCATAAATGGAAATAAAAGATTACTTACAGAATAAATTCCTTAATTTAATTCTTACATCATCTGCTAGTGGAATAAATCATTGACAAATAATTGAATTCTTATATCATCTGCTAGTGGAATAAATCATTGACAAATAATTTAATTCTTATATCATCTGCTAGTGGAATAAATCATTGACAAAGTGGGTTCGAGCAGGGCTGGTCTGGGCCTACACAACGCTTTATAAGGTTTCAATTAAATTTAGTGGAAAATGAGGATCATTTGAAAAATAGGCTTTGTAATTTGACATAACACTTTCTCTATAGAATACAGGGGCAACTTTAATTAAGAATTAAAGAAGCTCATATTAGCATAACAGTCAGAGTCATTTTAATTAAACAGCTTTAGGGATAATCTATGAATTATTATGAATTAAGTGTTTTTTTTTTGTTTGTTTTTTAGCACCTACCTCACCAAGAGAGAGATGGTATACTTTTGTTAATCCTCCCCTACTATTTAGTATTCTGTAAATCCAATGTGATGGAATGTATGGGAAAAAAGAGGGGCTTGAACCTCTTGACCCCTTTTGATTGTGGGGTCATAGTCCCCAGGAAGAAGTTCAGAGCTTGGTCTGAAAGTTACACAATCTATATTACAGATTGCAGCAGCCCGCTAAAATATTGTCTGTGTTACAACAGCAATCGGTGACTTAGTGATCTAGTGACTCCCTCACACCACAAATAAAGACCTGTCTAGATTGCTGAGAACACCAGGATATACATTTTAGGAGGAACCAAGAAGCTGAAGACAGGAGATATAAAAGACATATGTTTACCATACAAGTCAAATCGACCTATAATACAAACGATGTTATCATAATGGAATGCATTCCAGTAGCAGCTGCAGAAGCCAGACTTCGGTGGAAGACATTACAACTCTTTCTATATTATTTCAATTATTCAAAGGGTTATTGTTACTAATTATTAATGAAAAGTAAGTCTAAAAAAATATCACAAAGATTAGAAAATGCATTTCTAAGATCAGTACTCCACACAAATCATCAGTCTCAACTGGGTCTGGTCCTAACCTTTAGATTAGCAAGAGTTTATGGCACCAAGCTAAAGCCCTACTGTATACTGAATTATATGATTTAAATGTTAAAGGTATCGTTGAGTTTTTGTTTTCTATTACATGAAGCCAACTTGGGCTTCTCAAATTTAGGGCACGTCATTTTGGAGAACTAGTCATATTGGTCAGCATTGCTGGACAGAAGACTGAATACAAGATTTTGCACGCCAGTCCCTGGCAGGTGTGGCTTGATTTCCCATATGGGTAGCATGCTGTTGTATCACTTAGTCCTTACGCTGCTTCCTGAAGAAGTGAAACCCAGATGTTACATCAGTGTGCTCGCTCTACACATTTCAATTGATAGTTCATTTTCCTTGGTCTCTCTAAGTCTGTATTGTGCCAAAGGAACATGAATCAGATACAAATCCACGTGATTTAAGCCACAACCAAACCATTCCAAGCAATTGCGTTGCTATGGTCGGCGCTCTGTTAATTCTGCTAGGGTGTCAGGGTATTGTATATGCTGGCATTATTCTGATCTCTATAATGGCAAGCCTATCTGTCGTGGATGAAAATAGAATGCAACCATGAATACTGAAGAGTTGAGTCAATTAGATATTGAAAGTGGAGGGCAGGGGTTGTCTTCAATACAGACTGTAGAACTATTAGAATCAGTTTTCATAGAGTGCACTCTACCTGCTGTGAGAAAAGGGTATTGTGAAAGGAGGCTTTGGATTGTTTTGATAAGGCAGAGGGTTAAGGGTGTTAGCTGAACATCACCTGCCTCCACTACAGAACACTACATAACACTGTGTCTATGGAATTCGCAATGATTCGGGAGAATGTTAAGTCATGCAAATTTGCATCTCTGTGCTTTTAAAATGTTTGCATTGCCCAGAACACATGTGTAAAAGATTATTAATTTACAACAGGGAGCACAACCACAAATTTAACATATAATTGCTATTATAAGTCAATTGCTGTAAACTGGAAAAGCTGACTGGCTATGGTATATTCCAAAAAAAAAAAAAAATCTATATATTTATATAGATCTGACACATCTCAAGGGATAGCCTTGACTTCTTCATGTCCATCAGTGGCAGAGTAAAGCGGACCGTGGTATATTACATTTATGCAATGCTTTTATTAAATGCATTAAGCAGTCAATTGCTTTATTTATTTATTTATTTGCCCGACGTCTTCAGTGGTGCACTTCAACCCTTCTGCTTCACTGCCTTTACCACCCACCTTCCCTAACCGACCCATGCTAATGTCAGAATCCTAGTCAGCTCTAATGGTGAGCTCTGATGCCTGCACTGGTGCACTGGGATGCTAACTATAATCAATCAGACTGAGAAACAGTTAAGAGAAAGAGTTCATATTAAGCAAACACATTTTTATCATGTAGTGGACGTTCCCACGGTATCTTTTTATTCTACTGGGTTATGATAATGAAGGGGTCAATAAATCACCTTGGAGACAGCCCCCCCCCCCCCTCCCCCCTCCCCTCCCCTCCCCACCCCTATTTCGATCATTAAAATCTCCATCTTAACAGCAAGGAAGCAGTTATTGTGCACTGAATAAAAATCTTTATTTACCTCACAGTGGATTAGCTAAATCAGCAGAAAGAAGGGTTTCAATTAACCAGAAAAGAGGATTACCACATGTATTCAGTGGCACATACCGAGACATTTAAAAAATAGGTCCTGATTTCAGAAAGAATATCATTCTTAATATAATAAGCCTACAATTTTAAATGATCTCCGAGAGGTATAAAAACAGTCTTTGAATGCTGAATAATTCAGTTATCCATCATTGGCTTAAAAAAAACTTGTTCTACAAGGGAGAGTCGATCGTAAATTTTGTTGACTCTATCATTTGTTTGTATTTGAGAATGTTAGTAGATAATGTGTTACTTGTAGATCAGATGGCAGTGGCGGAATCCACTGATGCTTTTAATGCTGTAACCCAACAATCAATATCCCGGATGACTGATGGAAGGACGGTAGAAAGGGATCAAATGGAATCAGAAGCACTCTTCAAGTAATGCATCACAACTCTCGACATTGGTGTTTGAATTTATAAAATGAATCCATGCGATGACACACATGGAAAAGCTGACAGTGCCACATTGACTTTTGATGTCACATTATGCTCTTAAAGAATACCTCCCCATTTCAGTACTGCTTGTTTGGTATATAAAATAGCGGGGCGGTTACTATAACTAAAGTAAGGGAATAGGTAGGATAATTGTAAGAGGTATGTATCCCTCAGATTTTGTAAAACAAATTAAACAAAAAACAGATCAGTTTCAAAGGTGCTGTAGAGAGATAGTAGACACATCCCATAAGGAAGATGTATGCCTCTGCACATTGATTTCTCTTTCACTGGTCTAACTAATGAGAGACTCTCATGTTCTGCTCATTTAAGTCTGATATGTCTCCTAATACGAAACACGAGTCATATTTCAAACAAGATGAATTTCAGAAACATCAGCAGAAAGCAAACGAGACATAAAAAGAGAAGCACTGTAGGCTCTGGCTAATCCAAACCCCTCTAGTGCAACCTGACCGAAGCCACCATAATGAAATGCATGCTGTAGAAAGACATATTACATCTCATTATTCTGAGATGAGTGTGTAAAACGTTCTTTCAACAGTTAATACTGATTTTAATGAAATATAAATGTATGAAAACCCTTAAACAAAAGACTAAACTAGGACTCAGAAACAAATCACTAATCTGAACAAGGTCTGGTCCCGATAGGTTCGGATCAGCGAGATATCCATCTGAAGATGTGCACATAATAAACTGCAGCAGGCAGTATATTGTTGGTATTCTCTGTTGAGGTCAAGCTGCAGGACCCAGTTTATTATGATGTGGATATGAACATCTTCAGAGATATTCCAGTATATTACAGAACAGACCATTCAGATCCAATAGCGGGTCCTTTACTGCTCAAGTTTTTGAATTCCTTGTTATACATCAGACCGACTACTCAGACTAACTCTGTGGCAATGCTATTTTCATCTGAGTTTACTTGGAAGCTTTATTGACCACACCAGTAGTATATTGCTGAAATAATTTTCCACATCCCCAGGCTTCTGTTTGCCAGTGAAGACCCTCTTACCAGTTTTCATGGATTTGAACTGTATTTCTTGTCTTTGGGATCTTGTATAACAGAGAAGTGTAAAATGTGGCACTTGCGCAGGATTACTTGATTTTGAATTTGTTATTTTAACAATAGCACAAATGTTTTGGATGCAAGTGTGCTATGATGTGTTCAGGATATAAAAATAGCTTTCAAGATTATTTAGGTTGCCATCCATTTTAAGGATCTATGTTTATGTTAATTATAAGTGATAATTTTTTTTTTTTGTTCTTTAGAGATAAACATTATATATAGAATTACTACAGAACATGTTTTGATCTTAGTAAATCTAAAAATGCTTATTTGCCTTGTCCTTTTAGCAGTCGTTTCCATGGTCACCGCAGTGATGGAATATATATTTTTCAGCTTAGACTAGTTCCATTTCATACACTATTGAAATCAAAAGCAGTAGTGTAATGTGATATGAATGTACTGCAACAGAGAGATAGGCTAGGAAGGTCATGATGGGGTTTAATATACCCTGTATTACAACCTATTTAGAAAAATAATGTGTTAATATGTTAATAAACTAGTAGTTAACATTTATTAAAACTATTCATTTGCTGGCATCTTTATTGACCATGAAAATGGCAACGCATTGTCTGTTTTTTTTTCTCGGTGACTAACATTAATCATTGCATCTTGACTTCTGAATAAGATAACTCGAGGATTCTTGTACTAAACAAAGTGGGAAATCATCTGAAACCTGGTATCTTTCAAATTTAAAAAAAAAAACAATTCAGCAGTTGTCATCAAATTATGACACAAGGTCTGTATAGATTGCACTATATCCATGCAAACCAATCAGGAGTTTTTGGTATACAGTAAGTTCCGCTGACAACAGAGGTTTCCAGGGGAAAGCAAAACAACCCATTAAAAATGCCTCTTCAATCACAAACAGACCAGTACAGTCACTGACTCAGTCAAAGAGCCAGGCCTCTAATGAAGAGAGTAACAATCTCCTATTGGGGACATTGCTACATAATGACTGAAAGCAATTGTTAATGGGATGGGACATATTATTTGTTACTATATATAGAAAATCAAGCTGTTAGCATTGCTAGTATTGGACCCATGATGCCAATCACTATGATTACCACACCTGAGTCTCCATGTCATACCGCTGGCCTGTAAAAAAATCTAGAAAAGATAACTCCAGAACAGCTGTTGACCTCTCGTCAAGAACCTAGACTGCAGAATTCCACCTAGCCGCTACATCTTTAATTCTCTGCATCCAATCAAGCTGATTCATTTTTAGTCAATTAAATAATTAAATATATTACTGTCCATGTGGTTCATATAACAATACAGCTAAACAGTCCCAAGCAACCACAGTGTTTAAAGGTGAAGCCTCAAATATTTCAAATTAATTTCCCTTACCTTTATGAGGTTCAATCCCATTTTTCTGCCTTTTTTTTTTATCTTTGTACCTCTGATCTTGTAATTCAGTGTACATTTAGAAGTTCTCCCCCCAAAATATGTGTTCTGGAACAAATCAGCCCTGTTTGCTCTCATATACCCCTTAAATGCCTATAATAATTTGTGAAATAACCGCAGTATGTATATCTACATTCAAATTAGATTCATAGTGTGAGCCTTCAATCGTCTGTCTACAGGCTCAACACTCAAGCATGCATGTATAATCTGTGCAGTAGAGGCTCAAAATATTTTGTGACTGTAAAAGATTCACAAAGTCTGCAAGTACAGGCTTTAAAAAAGTCGTGTTCTTTGGTTTAAATACAGCCTGCATCATTTTAATTTTAGTTTAAAACTCCTGAGAACACTGCAGGCTTGTGGGCAGTAATCTGCTTAATGCATTGGGTAACAGGCATAAATCACAGCCATCTGTGGTCAGACTAGGGAAAGGGCAGACAGAGGACTTAGAACTGCAATATGCTAATATATCCTCAAGCTCTGTCCTTGATCTTCTCAAAAAAAACTGATTCAGTCCATCAAATTCCTCCCCATTAGTAGAGTATTAACATTACACCATCATTATAACACCTTGTCAGACATAAGGACTGACAATCTAAATCCTATTAACGCGGTCTGTGATGTATCTGATATGCAGAGCAGTACTGACACCTGCATGGGCATTGTAATTCAAATAACTGATGTATATTAGATACAACGGCAGTGAAAGTTATATGGTAAAAATGGATTCATTTACTGCCCAATATTGGGGTATTTCATCAGAATAGCTGTGTGGAGATGAGGCTTGGTCCTGTGTAATACTCTTCTGGAATGAAGGCATCAGCAGCTGAAGATACTATTATGGGGTTGTGCTCTGCTGTTTCACATTGTTCCATTAGACCAAGGTCTCCAACCCTGCTGCTGGAGAGCCCCTATCCAGCAGGTTTTATAGGTGTCATTACATCATCAGTGGCTAAAGATCTGGAACACCTGTTAATCTTGACTAATTAAGCCAATAGTTGGTTCAATTAACCAGCAGAGATTGGTTAAAATGAAAACCAGCAGCCACAGTAGCTCTCCAGGACCACAGTTGGAGACCTCTGCACTAGACCAATAGGTCACAGATTAATGGATAGACTCAACATGTTTATTTTGTACTGTGCTCTGAAAGCCACATTAACTCTATTAGCCCTTTTCAAATGCACAAACGACTAACTGAATTAATATGACGTGACTCAGGCAGTGCTGTTTAAAGTTCAAGATAAATTATACATGTTTTGTTATTTTATAACTGCTGTTGTCCCAGGTGGCTTGTACATGCTCAGGAAATGTTCCATTACAATGAACTTAAAACTAATTTATAGTAGTAATACAACATATTAATCTGAAAAGCTCATTAACCATAAAGAGCCCTATTTTAAAGCAAATCTAAGCAGAATAAAACAACTCAAACAGTATAAAACGAGTAGTGTTCTCAGTAGATTTGTGCTAACTAATCTATTGAGAGAGAGAGAATTTATGTTTGAAAATTTCTCTTTGTATTTGCTTGAGAAAATAGCCCAAAGACTCAAAAGCCACACTAGTGACTATATACAAGACCAGTTTCCGAACGAAAGGAGGCCATTCGGCCCATCTTGCTTGTTTGGTTGTTAGTTGTTGGTTGTTAGTTGTTAGCTTATTGATCCCAGAATCTCACCAATCAGCTTCTTGAAGGATCCCAGGGTGTCAGCATCAGCAACATTACTGGGGAATTGGTTATAGAATCCCACAATTCTCTGTGTAAAAAAAGTGCCTCCTATTTTCTGTGACTCCTGTGACTCCTGGTCTTTGTTTCTTTTTTCAGGTTGAAAAAGTCCCTTGGGTCAACATTGTCAATGTCTTTTAGAATTTTGAATGCTTGAATCAGATCGCCGTGTAGTCTTCTTTGTTCAAGAGTGAATAGATTCAATTCTTTTAGCTCTTTGGTCACTCTTCTTTGCACTCTTTCTAGAGCAGCAATATCCTTTTTGTAGTGAGGTGACCAGAACTGAACACAGTATTCTAGATGGTCTTACTAATGCATTGTAAAGTTTTAACATGACTTCCCTTGATTTAAATTCAGCACTTTTCACTGTATATCCGAGCATTTTGTTGGCCTTCAATAGCTTTCCCACATTGCCTAGATGAAAACATTTGAGTCAACATAAACTCCTAGATCTGTTTGCCGTCACTCCTATTTTTGTGTTGTCTGTAAATTTAACAAGTTTGCTTGTTAAGCAGAGGACTTAATATTGATCCCTGTGGTACTCCACTGGTTACCTCGCTCCATTTTGAAGTTTCTCCTCTAATCAGTACTTTCTGTTTTCTATATGTTAACCACTTCCTAATCCATGTGCATGCATCTCCTTGAATCCATACTGCATTCTGTTTGAGAATTAATCTTTTATGCAGGACTTTGTCAAAAGCTTTCTGAAAAGCTAAATAAACCACGTCATATGCTTTGCAATTACGCATTGTCTCCCATGATACTGTTACCATATAGGTAATTTTCCATTTTAGATCTTATAGTTTCCATAAGTTTACACATAATAGAAGTCAGGCTTATTGGTCTGTAGTTACCTGGTTCAGTTTTTGTTTCCCTTTTTGCGGATCGCGGATTGTAAATAACCTCTTTCCTTTCTTTGAGTACTATTGGGAGGATCTCATCCAACCCAGGGAATTTGTTTATTTTAAGAGCTCCTAGTCCCTTTAACACTTCTGCCTGTTATGCTAACGTTATTTAAAAGTGGATAGGAACAGGTCAACATGTGGGGCATGTTGTCCATATCATCCTTTGTAAAAACTTGTGAAAAGTAATCATTTAATATATTTGCTATTTTTTTCTTTTCATCTATGATTTTGCCATTTGTATCTCTTAGATGTTTTACTTCCCCCTTGAATGTTCTTTTGCTGTTCTAATATTGGAAAAACATTTTGGAATTGATTTTAGCCCCCTTGGCAATATTCATTTCCATCTCTCTCTCTTGGGCTTTCTAACTTCCTTTTTGCCTTGCGTTTGCAGTTTCAAGTACTTTTCCTGCATACTTTGTTCTTGGTCCCTTTTAAATGTTCTGTAAAGTGCCTTTTTTCTCAGAATATTTTTTTAATTGATCTATTAAATCACTGTGGCCATTTTGCTTTAAATTTGTAATTGTTTTGAGCTTCTAGTACTATATTTTTTGAAAAACAGCCATCCTTTCTCTGTGGATGTTTTCTCTATTTTACTCCAATCTACTTCTGTTAGTCAGTTTCATTCTTTCATAGTTTGCCTTTTTAAAATAGTAAACCTTAGCTTTAGTTGTTAATCGGTGCATTCACAAATTGCGTTAGGAAGCAGTCAATTGTCATTTCTACCATTTCAATTTCATCTGTCATGATCCCCACTGGGTTTTCCCATTTTATATGGGGGAAGTTGAAATCCCCCATTAGTATGGCTTCTCCTTTGCTACATGAATTTATAATGTCATTGTATAACAGATTATTTTGCTTGGTGTCTGAATTTGGCAGTCTATAGTATTCCCTTATTATGCCCATTGAATTTTTGTCTATTATTCTGACTCACATTTATTCTGCGTTGTTTTTTTTCTTCCAGAGTTAAAACCTGGTCTTCAAGACAATTTTTGATGTATAGCGCTACCCCTCCACCTCTTCTGTTCTGCTTCTTTCCTATACAGTGTATACCCACTAATATTATATTAATCTCCCTCACTCTCAGATAACCACATTTATGTAACACCTATCACATCATAGTTACTTGTTAGTGCAGTAGCTTAAAGTTCTTTTGTTTTTGAGACTTCTACCATTAAGATACGTACATTTACCTTACCTGAGTTGCTGCCCTTGTTTTGATGTGGTCTCCCTTCAGTTTTCTTGGTGATTTCTCTTAAATGCATCTGAACCTCCGAGGATCTTTTCTCCAAGTAGATTGGTTCCCTTTTTATTTAAGTGCAGTCCATCCCACCTATATAGTCCTTGTTGTTGAATGTGGTCCAGTGCTCAAGGAAGATGAAGCCTTTCTGTGTGCACCATGATTTCAGACATGCATTTAGATTATTTCCAACTGTACCTAAGTTTAACATTTCATTTGGCTTCTTTATTATTTCATCTTTCTGTAAATTTTCTGTCTAATCAGACTTCCTGAGGAGACATAGCATTTATTTTAATAGGAAGACATGAATCTTGTGCTGAATCCGAACAATCCAATTTCAAGAGGTAAGTGGTACAAAGGGACTTGCTCAGACTCCTAACGATGCACTGTCAAATACTGTGAGAATAAAAACTGACATTCAATTTCAATGTCTTTTTTTTTTTTTAGCTCTGCCAAGAAACTTTTTAATGAAATGCTGCTGAATAACCTGTTATTTTTGTGAGTTTTATCGTTGAATTTCAAAAGTACAGGGCATGGAGTGGTGTCTACTGATATAAAAAAATGTGTATCTCAGAAGCACATCTCTTTAGGGAGCATGGGCTTAGCTAGAAATGGTTATGAAAAGTTATATTAGGGAAGAAATGGATAATGGGTTCCCACTGTATATAAAACAGGCACGAATACTTCAGAATGATTTAGAATTCAGTACATAAGACCCGTCTATCTTGTGATTCCTTGCCCCCAGGCAGTCTTCATTTAATGTGAAATGCAGTCTTTGGCATAATCACTTTCAAGCTGTTCCCAATTGGGCTTCTTTAAAGAGCACAACCACAGATTTAATTCCACATCGTCTAATCTTTTTCAACAAGTTGCAGCAAAATACCAAGCGAAGGAAAAGAAAAATCTCTTTCGATGCCAGCACACAGGAGGGTAAGATTACAATATTTCTTTTTTCTTTTTTTTTTTTTTTAAACTCTACCCAAGGGCATAGCCGCTTAGTACTTTTCCCCCATTACGACTTCTTTACCAATTGATTCACTTGTACATTTTCTGATTTGGCTTACATGTGGATACACAGTGGCAGATGGACAAGTTGACCTACAAGATAAGATTGAGATAAAGAATGTCCAGGGAGATAATCTGGGACACGTAAAAAATACATTGAGACCTTAAAGAAATTGACCTCCAGAGACATTAGACCCGCTCCCTTAAATTAGTCAATTATTGGTTGGGTTAGGGAAAGGAAGAAAAACTGCAGCAGGCGCAGCCAACCAGCTTTGCAGTGACTAGTTAAGTCTGGTTAAAGAATTAGCGAGAATATCAACTGAGGACTGTTAAAAAGGAAGGTAGAGCCTGTGGAATGCCTGAGCGCCCAGTAATTGGACTTTGGTTTAACACTTTACAAACTGTGGGAATTCAAATAAACTAAAATATTACTTTTTGCCGAATTCCAAAGTAATCAGTTGTATGAACAGTCTTTTTACAATCCTTTTTCATATGAACGGACATGTACAGCTATGGCCAAGTTTTCGAATCACCCTATAAAAAAGTGACATTCTAAAATCTAACATGAAATACTACTATTACGGCTTCCGGTATACTTTTTCTATATAGTTTTGTATTTTTTTTTATTACAATGTTACACGAAACTTCCAATCTTCCCCAACAGAAACAGCACTCAACTCCCTTCTACTGCAAAACAATGAGGTGCTTGCTTGCTATAAATAATATTTCTCCAAGGCACACTTTGCAGAACTGTGAAAGGAAGTACAGTTAAGCACAGGGAACAGTACACAAGCTGTGATAGAAGCATTACATGAATTTCTTTGTTCTAACGTCCAATAATATATGCAATACTAGTAGTAATGCAATGAACTACAGAAGTGCAGTAGATTAGGAATAGTTGACCATTAAACTCTCCTTGATACACAAAACTGTACTGGAATTAATATGGAGTAAACATTTCAGATGGCCGTCATCCACTTGAATAATACTGTTTTATCAATTGCAAATGAACATTAAAAACAAACAGTCAAATGAATGTTTACATATTTAAATCCAAAATGCACATTATGATTAGACATACATGTATACAGTATTAGAACCCTTTGGTCAAACTCTTTAGACCCCAATTTGAGAACCACTGCAGTAAATAAATGATGTTAGAATCAAGTACAAAGTTGGTATGTAAGCACTTGACTTGAATCCACAAAGAAATCTGTAATGCAATATTTTAGCACCAGCACCACCCGAGAATATTTACTGATGTGGTCCCTTTATTGTATATCCTATTGTTAAAGCCATGGACTATCACACAAATCTGTTGGGAGACCTTTTATAATCAAGCCAGTCAGAAATTTCCTTCTGAAGTTTTTGCCAATCCTTATACACTTGTGGCACAGTGGTCACTGAACTCCCAGTGGAAGTCTGGAAAGCAGAGGCTCCTGTGATCAAAAGAAATGCCACATGGTTTATTAACTTGACTGACTCGTCATGTGCCCACTTTCCTTTGTACTGAATTGTTTCTGATGAAATACACACCTGTAAAATGTTTTAGATTCCAGTACCAAAACAAAGGAAGTAACACGAGTATTATTTGGCCACTTAATATATTGTTTTACTCTATCAGTTGTATACGGCTACTTCATTTGTATTTGCAGTTGTTCTTACCCATGATCGATTTATAACCGGCATGATGTACTAAGTATGCTCCTCACTGGTATTACAAAGACATGAACTGTGATTCACATCCTATAGTACTTAGAACAAAGCGCTATTCACAAAGCATTACCCCTGTTCTAAAACTGCACCCTTTATTGTGAACCGAAATAAAACTACTAATGTTACAGAACTAGCAAGAGTGTTGCAGCCCCTAATGCAACTTATTAATTTAGCACAGCAGTAAATGTCTTGTGTATGAGCCAAAATAATAATAATAATAAAAAAACAGTACAAACCACAGCAAAACACAAGTACATACTCATTTTTATTACTATTCCTTAAAAAACATACTTTTGCGAAACACTTGATATACTCCTCATTAAAGGTTGCTATTAAAACACACAGAATCTCATAAAAAGATTATATGTTTTTCCAGAATGTTTTACATAGGTACAAAAGTAGTATCAATCAGTGTCAGCAATGTTTCTTCACTTGAATTATTATAATAAATGAGGATTGTTGTACAAGATGGCAGGTGGCTTAACATATTAACTAAATGCAGTATGTTAATCTCCTATATTCCAGTTCAAGTCACGGAAATCCTGGCAGGGAGCATATACTTTGAATGGGATACAATGCCTTTTTTTTAATCTCGGTGCCAGCCAGCACTAGATGCTATATGAACTGTTCAACAAATGAACACACAATACCAAGGAGCGGTTACTGATTAACTGGCAGCATCCCACCCACTGGCCAGCGATGCTGTTAGACTGGGGTTTGAGTAAAAAGACATTCAAAGAATTATAATGTGCAATCAGTAATCTGAATGCATGTTGCATGTACTTCAACCTCCTTCAGCTGTACCACTTGCCAAATCAATACTGATAAAAATGGTTAGTCAAATAGAAAAAAAACTGACCCAGAAAACAACCTCCAGAGAAAAGAATTAGCTCCTGCTGCCGAGCAAATGTAGCACAAGCTCCTCGTCTTCTGCCAAGGACAAGCCAGTATCCAGGGGCTTGAGCAGGCTGGCATGGTCGTGACTCTTCCTCTTCTTCCCCCCCGCAGGCATCTCCTCCTCGTCAGGGCTGCTGCTCTCACTGCCGTGGCTTCTCTTCCTCACCCTCTTCTTAGAGGACGTGCTGTTGAACAGGAATCAATGATTCTCGTTAACAGAGGTGACAATCAATAGTACATTTCCTGACCGGACACAAATTATTTCAAAACTCTGTGTGTGTATGTATGCATTATACATACGTATGTGTGACACACACACACACATATATATATATATATATATATATATATATATATATATATATATATATATATATATATATATATATATATATATATATATATATCACAGGATCACATAAAATTACTGCTTAAGACACCAGTTGACAAAGTAACAGGAATTAAATTATCGGTTTGCTTAAAGCTCGTAAATAACTTGACATATATTTAATGCTTCGATGCATCTCAGAAGTAGTTCTTGCATTTCAGGTTAAAGTAACTTGAACTGTGTACAAAACAGAGTGCTTGGGTCATTGCATGAGGTGATTACACTACTGTGCCCAGTTTACCTGGAGACAGCAGGGGGCCACAACGAGGGTCTCCACGGGCCCCATGTGGTCTGTATTATAATGACCACTGCTGTGCATCAAACAGACTGTATGCAATTCAGATATGAAAGGATAATTTATAATAAAAAAATATAAAAAATCACCTACAATACAGTTTGTGCTGTGCCATGTAAATGTAATGTGTCCTTATGAGGAATGAAGTGCACTGCTATTTATTCTGTGCCTCATAGGTATTATAGTATGCAATTAAGGCACTGTGCATCAGTGAATCTTGGCAGAGAAAAATTTAAAAGGCCCTAAATCACAAAGTCTTGTTTTTATTTTCTCTGTGCAGTCTGGCCTTTGCAGAATGATTTATAGACCCAATAAATGAGGACAAAGAAAATAAAAAACATGACCTGCTTAACAAACAGAGTATAACAGGCTGGTTTGCTTTTTTTTGCTTTTTTTTTTTTTTTTTTTTTTTTTACACTGCAGCATTTTTGGATTATTGCTATACTGGAGGAGGAGCAGAACACCTCTTGAATTATATTAAAAATACACGCTTTATATTTCACAACACATGTGGAATACAGTATTAATCTTTGGTATCTTGTCAGTTTAAAAGACGTCAGATATTATTATCTCAAAACGCTCTAGAGCAAGCAAGACGCAAATTGACAAGTTATGTTGGAATGACTGATTGTTTTCAGTGCTTCAGATGGCATTGATGGAACAAGAGGAACTGGAATTTTCCAAAAACCAGGCAGCTTGATTGTGAGTGGGGGAGGGGCAGGGGCACTTAGGAGATGGTTCATGAGGGCATGCTGTGTGCACTGCTTAAATAGGCAAATGCCAAAATACTCAAACTTAAAGATGTACAAATGTAAATGCCAAAAGTTAAGATGAAAACTAAACAAAAAAGTTACTCTTTAACAATAACACTGTTCTGCTGTGGGTCTGCGGCCCCCAGGCCATGCTAACCCGATTAATATTTGTTTAAAAACGCACACAGACGTCACATGCTTATTCTAGACGGTATTGTAGATCCAGTCAAGTTCACTGAAAGTTGGTGGACTGAACTGTAACTCCGCGAGAGGCTGTACAGCACATCAGCAAACCGATTGGTCATTTCATTTTATTGTCAAACAAAAGAACACAGCACCTGCCTACCTGAATTCAGTTCCACAGAATGGGTTTCACAGACACAACTCACAGGAGACTAGCGTGACCCTAGGACCTGAATTACATCAAATATTATAGTGCCGTTTAATAACAGTCTCTGCAGACAATGATACACCTAGAGCTGTGCTGTAATATGGATTTTCTAAAGAACCAGGTCAGAGAGGCAGAACATATGCAACAAATATAGAAATACTTACCTGCATACATTTATTACATTTATAGGCAATTCGCAGGTAATGGAAAACACAATAAATGGCAGTAGGGTAATTGAACAACACGTGTAAAAATGAGTTACAGAGCTACTTCAGTGTATCCAATGAGTTGTAATACAGGAGACATGAGCTTACATAGAAACAAACAAAAATGTACGCAGTGTGTGCGCATTATAAGGCTTTAGGGTGCCAACAGAAGCAAACAACATGAACGTGGCGAGACGTTCACAGCACTCTCACGACTACAGTCACTCTTCATTCAAAAGCAAGTCTTTTTCAGGGTGGTGGTGCTACTACAGTGTTTCCTCAGAAGCCAGTTTAAATGGTCTATACTGCCCGAGATGATTTTAAATCCTTTGGCATGACAAATTGTCAAACATGGAACAATATTAACACTGGACTGCTATTCATAAAACAAATGTCTGCCTGCTGCATTTAAGCATTTGCATTGCTGCATTAATAAAAAATAAAAAAGTGGCCTGAATCCACACCTGAACAACATAATGAATTAAACACATACCAGTAACTAATTCACAGTCATGTATTAAAGAGAACAGACACACTGGCCTTCAGTAAAACAGAAGGCATTAAACCCTGTGATCTGCAAGGTAACATTGAACAGCAGGCACCTTATACATTAATTCATTAATGTATTTATTAATTAATCCTCACCTTCTCAAAACTGTTTGCTAGTACCATATTGACAGATGCACCAATAATATAAAAATGGGTTGTGGGTAGTATTTCTGGACAGAGGCAGTTTTACATGCTGTACAGTGCAGGAGGTCTTCCTGAACTCCAGCTGTCTCAAAGTAATAACAGCTCATTAACGCTATATTTACCATCTATGACCTTTGCAAAGGTTATTCCCTGCTCAGATAACATGCGATGTTACATGTTATTGTGAATTAAATATACTTACTGTACATGTTGCCAAGTTTACTGCGGTAAATGATCTTGTGGTAGCGAGTCCCCTTTCTTTGAGAAGCACCTACTGTTACACCCCTATTCCCTTTCAATACATTCCACCGCTTGGTTTTAAAATACCTTAAGGCTATAGATGTACTGTGCTTGGCTTTTTCTATAAAACTCCACTTTGTTGAAATTTAGTCTGTGCAAAACTCTCAGGGATCCTACACGCTTGCCAGACAGATTTTATTCAAGTAAGGGCTTAATAATGCAGCCTTGAAGTGTGGAATACACTTGACGAACACACTGTGGCCACAGGACAAGGAACGGAATTGCAGGCAACGGAGCGACAGTACTTTCATCTGTGCGGACAGGAATCAAGAGATCAGGATTCCAGAGGACTCTCGCGCCACTGCAACACTATAGTCTTCCTTTGAGGCTTCAACCAGGGAGGCGACTCATGGACGCTTCTTCTCATTGAAGTCTCCCAAACTTCCACAAGTTTGACAGTGATGCATGTTCACTGGTCAGGATCACCTTTACTCCCGTTCAACAGCTTTTGAAAATGAATTTGCTTTTCACGGCCTGAATGCATTACCGAGTATTGTGATGTTTGTTTAATAAAATCATTACTTACTTTTAGTTCCTTCTTTTCTGTGGATATAAATGCATGTCGAGGTTCTGTAGCAATGGCCATCATGCATACCATTTTGCTGGTGATTTATCATGACTACTATGGAATTGTCCAGGGCAAGCGTTCTAGATGTCAGCTGTTTCACTTTCTTCTCACTTGCACACGTGTCGACGGGTAAAAGGTGCCTTTGTTCCATTATACCTGCATAATTTAAGTTCTGGGTAGTTCTTTTGGTTGTCTATACATTATGCGTTTTCACCAAAGCAAAACCACAATACTACTGACTGAGCGCAAGAATATCATGACTATTTTTCGAAGTACTTTAATATCAAAACATATTTGAAAATATGAGCACAATAAACAGAAAGTAATACATTTATTTAAAAACTCAGCAAAGATTTGCTCCGTGTATTGTAGGTTCACAAGCTGGTACACACAGCAATTTTAAACCCAGGCCTGAAGACACATCTTTTTGGTCGATATAACATCACATTTATACAGCAATTCTGTCTTGATGTATGATGAGATGCGACAAGAAAAAAGAAACTAATTGAGACAATATTGTGTGTAATTATAGTGGGAAGAACAGTGTAACAATCGAATAGAAAGTGTTTTCTGTAACTTCTTGGTGGAACGCTCCTGTGACAATTTGAACACACTGCCTGTGTGTGTTCATCAGTGCGTAACCGACCTATAGAATGAAACAGCCTAATTTTTTTTTTTATTCAGAAAAAATTCTTTCCAGAATCTGGTGAGAAAAAATCTCACCAGATTCTAGCGATCTATGCAATTGAAAAAGCAGCCCATAATTTTGACAATTACACACGGCTAGCAATACTAGACGTGGCTCCTGGTCAGACTAGGAGACACAGAAAAATAAAGATTATTGCTAGGGACAATGTAAACATTATGAAAAGGGTAATGTAGCCAAACTCTACAAAACAGCAGCACCGGATTGAACTCCCAATAGTAAAGGACACGGATCAATTGAGAGCAGGCTGACCTCGATACAGACACCTGCCTGCCTTTCATATTTCATTCAGCTGCTTTATACCCTTGAACATTTTCATAAAAGGACACTAAATAATAAGAGATTTTTAACACAACAAAAGAGCAGTGTCCCCAGGTATCCGGTTCAGTTCAATCCATTTGCTTATTTAACAAAAAGATTGTTTACAGTGTGAAATTGTAAATGTTTGGAACATAAATACTCTACCAAAAAGCCAGACATCAGCTCCAAACAAGCTTGGTCTCCATTAGCTGTATCAATACCATGTAAGACAGCAGATTGTCAACGGGCGTGTTTAACACAATACGACAAAGCTGCATCTGACTTGTGGCTTAATTAGATCAGATAAATCCCACAGAAAATGCTTAACGACCAATATTACTGTACTTTGTGCCTACCTTGTGACCCATAGTGTAGGCCTTTTTAGCTTAAGCGTCCTTCGAGGAAATGCATTACCATAGAAATCAACAATAATTACAGTGTGATTTGTGCACCGTGCTGTACTTTGCGTTTACAACTCCCAGAGAAATAACTGCAAGTGATTGCTACGAGTGCTATCAAATCATTCAGGTATTATAAGTAATCTGTGTCCTGTTTTACTGGAATGAGTGATCACATTAGAAGGAATGAGCGTGTACTTTACCAGGAGCGCTCTCATTTGGGCAGGCTTGCTAATACAACGCACAATGACAGCATTATGCTTTAGGACTCTAGAGCACAGCAAAATGTGATCTGAATTTGCATCAGTTGGCTATTTGCCTAAAAGATTCAAGCAGATTACCAGCTGCACAAGTGTTGTTAGGCATGTAGGAACATAACAAAACAATCTATCATGGGATCAGTCAAAGAAAGCTCACACATTAAAACATGTATACCTCCCTCTATTTGTGTTTTTATTATACACTCCAAAAAAAAAAAAAAAAAAAAAAAAAACTAGTACTGGTACTGCAGAAAACCATATTAATCTTTCATAAAAGCTTAAATCCAATAAGATAATAGCAGTAAATTGAGTAAAATGAATAATTACACCACAGCGTGGGTCTTCACTTCCTAATTCAAATAAGGAGGAAATTAATCCTCAAATGAAGGATTTTGACTTCAGTATATATACAGCTTGTCATCCAAAATGAAGGCTGCAATACATCATGGAATGAAAATCTCAAATTCCTGCTGAGAGCGCGTATGCCGTTATAACAGCAGGCTGCATCACGTATCTATTATGAGTAGGCAGAGAGTTGCTACTGGTAACAAATTTAGCTAGTTAACCCCATTGCCCTTTTTTGGATATTGGATGGATGATGATCTAAAATGACACAGTATTAATGTCACTTAACATCTCACAAACTTACATCACATCTTCTCCAGCGCTCGACTCCTCATCTTGATCAGAGTCCCTGTGTTTATCAGGATCAGGCAGGGTGCTGGGGTCAAACTCTCCTTCATTATCACTCTGGTCAAGATAGGCCACCACCTCCTCCTCCTCACCTTCATCACTTGCACCCTAGAGAATTACAAGGAAAAAGCAATTGTTAATTTGACATGCCTGAATGTTTAACTTGAAACCTATCCGTAAGATACAATGTCTTTAAAATGGGGTAATCATTTATTTATTTATTTATTTTTTATTGGCAGGGTCTAGACTTGTGGGAAGGGGGCCAACACTGACACTTAAACAGCATTAAGCCATTATCAATACGATTTTCTTTTTTTTTTTACAAAAATTGCTTGCTGTTGACCACTTAAGTCATGCTGTCTCAAGAGGAGGTGTTGTCATATCCAGCCCATTTGTCATTGTCATGCGGTCACTGTCAAAATGACAGCTAGTATACCTTGTTACTGTAATGTATTCCTACATTACAAGGACATAATAAATAATAATATCTTTATTTTTATATAGCGCTTTTCATAGTGGACCAGCATCACAAAGCGCTTTACAGAGGCAGGCAGTGAACTGTGCATTATATGCAGTCACTTACAATAGGACATTGGATTTAACATCTCATCTGCAGGATGGAGCACAAGGAAGTTAAGTGACTTGCTCGGGGTCACACAGTGAGACAGTTAGTGGGAGAGGTGGGATTTGAAATGGTGACCTTTTCGTTACAAGCCCTGGACTTTAACCACTGGACCACACTGCCTCCTAACATAGACAAATTGCCTCCATGAATCCATCAAATAAAACAAATCATATTATATATGTTCTGTACCAAATAAACACACCCAATAAGGGGAACTCAAGGAGAATGTCGTTTTAGAAGAGAGTCAAGGGTTAAAGATAGCGAGGCGATTTAACAGCAAGCTCATTTTAGGGCTGAGGATATTTCTCAGTAGGAGTGGAAATTACTAGACTAAACGCTGTTGGGGCGTTCTTTGTAACTCAGTGCCATAGGATAATACAGGGCTGTTTTCACATCAATTTAGTTTCAAGTTTAAACATGAAATGCAAGCCTTGTTAAACAGTCAATATTAAAAGCCAAGGATGACTGTTTAAAAAGAAAATGTTGTGTTGTTAATATTAGAACCCACACATTCTGGCAGACGTTATTCAGTTTTGTTTTTGCTATGTCTTTTCTCCATAAAAGTAGGAGCAGAAGAAACAAAATAGATTCCAGCTCGCAGGGTGCTTACAGAAAGCAGGTGTGTGAAAATCAATGTGCATTGAGAGCCATTACTGTCCAAGGATAGTGCTCAAGCAAGGAGACATAATGCTTTTTCTATTTGTTTTTTTCCCCTCTTCACATCTGCTTAACCCTTAACTAACAAATAAATAACAAACTAAAGAACTGTCACGTTGCAAGGTGCTGACGAACAACGTCAGACATATTGCCGTGTGTTGCTAAGCGTGTTAATAAGGTGCTGGATCCATAATTATATTTCACATTTAAAAATATCAGATTCAAATGTTGTATCCTAGCCATTAATTAAACGTACTATGATCAACCACCCTTTATAAACATTTTGCTTTGGGCATTTTAGCCTATAAAATTTCAAAATTATCTTGCAACCACAAAAAAAAAAAAATCAAATAAAAAGGCAACATCCTTTCCCTCAACCGTACTGGATTGCACAATTTGACAAGGAATTCCAAATTATGCAGAATCCTTATCTGAGCTATATAATAATTCTGCCCACTTTCAAACATAAACCTCTCAGCTTTACAGCAACTCCACTCTAAACCAGTGCACTGACTGACTGTTAATAACACCGGCTGCCATTTGAACCCGGTCCTAACACTGTGCCATTTAAAAGACACTTCGGCTACTGCTATGACTGCATGACAATTACAACCAAGAATGTTATAGCTGAGACTGCCTGATAACCACTTCAGTGCTGTAATCTTGCAGTACTCTCCAACCACATGGTGACAGACACCAAGTAATAGATGTACTGGTGCTGTGATCCGAGGGGGAACAGCCAAGGTATTCATTGCATAAGACCCTGGGTCTACATTAAAATAACCATAACAATTATAACTATAACTAGTAACCATTAACCTAGCCGCACTCTAAGGAGTTATAAGCTAGTTTTACATTTGACTGAAGATTCTGAAAAGTTTTTAAAGAAATGTGTCAGGCGGCCATATTGGTTTAGGCACAGACACCATTTTTGAAAAAGTCAATTCTGACACAGGGATGATGCTTGCTAACTTTGGAGTTCATCAAAAAACATTTTTCAACTGAAGTGGTTTTAAATTTAAGATGAAAATGTAGGTCTGGCAGCAATCTTGTTTTACAAAAGAACACCCTTTTGCCATATTTGAATTCCATTGTCCCCTGGATGATGCCTGCCAAGTTCAGTTAGTTGGTTAAACGGTTTTCAAACAGAAGCGGTCTGATGTTTCGGGCATGTTTCGGCAAATTTGGTGGCAGTCATTTTGATATTAAAATTCATTGCAGCAACTCAGGCTTCACAAACTTGAAGCAGGATTGGTTGTGGATGACATTTGCCAAGTTTCAGACCATATCGCTTCACCGGTTACCAACAAGTAGATTTTGAAAGGTTTTTATAAAAAAAAATTAAGTCAGGCCACCACCTTGGTTGACATAGTAGCGCAATTGTTTAGCATCTGAACTGTATTCATCCTGGGATGATAGCTGCTAAGTTTGATGTTGATTGGTTTACACGGTGTTCAAGCAGGCGCAGTCTAAAGTCTTGGGAAGAATAATAATAAAAAATGGTTACAATAACAATAGGCTTCCCCTGCCATTCTGGCTTGGAAGCTTAAATATGTTTTTTTAAAAGCACACAATTACAGTACATCTTCACTATAACAACATTCATTGTAACAAACCTGGCCCCTGCTTCCCAAATAATAAAAATTTAAAAAAAATAAAATTACAAAAAAAAAATAAGTAAAAAAAAATCACACACACATTCAACATCCTGGTCTGTATGCACTGAATGCCTATCCTGAGGCATCTCTCTGTCGTGAATATATTTATAGTTTTTTTTTTTTTTTTTTAGCTTGTTCTGCAACCATGCCGCAAAGCAAAATTTATTAATAAAAGAAAAAAAGAAATAAAAAATCTGGATCTGACTAACTTGTCATGTCAAACTTTTCATGTCGGGTTGATCTGGAATGAAAGATCAGTTTAGGATTCTTGCATGTTGGATTAAGATTTGGTGCACTTTGAAACTATTCATGTCAGATTGATTTTGAATAAAAGTTTATCTTCAGAATTTTGTAGAGTTTTAATTCTTTATCGAACTGGATAAAGCAAAGGCAGTACACTGCATACATGAGACGAACAGGTGCATGCAATTCTACTTCTATTCACAATATCATCTCATTAGTTTAGTCCAACAGTTTGTCGTTCATTTTGATTGTCCTTTCACTATAACGAATCCCTTGATATAAAGAACAAAAGGCTTGGACCCCAACAGGTTCATTATAGCGAGGGTGTACTGTACTTGATTATCTGCTTAATATGTACAGTATGAAAAAGCACATAGCATACACTATTGCCAAAGGCGACAATAAAAGCAAATATGAAAAATGCTTGACATTAGAGACTGAAAAACAGAACAGTGAGCTACTGTACAAATAGGTTTATACTGTAAGTTTACTCCTGCAATTAAGATATATAGTCGTAAACACAACTGATATACATGTACCATTAGCATTATAAAACAAACACACACACAGACTACTTCTCTCAAGCATTTGGGATGATGGACAAATTTTTTTTTTTTTTTTTTTTCATTCTGAGATCGGTGCATATTGGGAATACATGTATCCAGGTGTCACATCTGTAACTGCCTTATTTATTTTCGAGCAGATGAGTTTTAAAACTTTACAGTTTAAACGGTGTGTTACCCACATGACCTCAGATTCTTTTGACATTTACAGATAAAAAAAAAGTTTCTATTGATACTTTTCATTATATTCTTAGATGAGTCTTTAGACACATGCCATTTCTAATATCAAATCCCTGTCCAAATGACATCTTGTGACCATACTGTCTCATAGAAGGCTACAAACAAAATACCCAAATGAACCCTTATCTTCCCAAGAGACAAGACAATCGGCTCGGTGGTAGGGTTAAGATAAGAATATTCAATACTAATAACATGTTTGTTAAATGCTTTAAGTATTCAACACTTGCAGTAAGCAGATGCACAATTACAAATTACAGTGAAAGTACCAATTAAAATAAGCTCTTAAAATATGACACAACCATTTGCATTTACTGGACTTCTAAATGTCAGTCATTTTAGTTAATAATAGGTAGGTTATGCTACAAATTAGTCCATTGATTTTGTAGGAACAACAAAACTGCCATAACATCCTCTTAGAGCATGCATGACATTCAATACTCTTCAATAAACATCTGCTGACTCAGTCTTTGCCATACTGTAGAAGTGGTTGCTAAGCAACCCTAAATAAGGTAGCCTCAGATTCATTTCCCCAGTAATAATCAAGTACAATTAAACTTTTTTTTTTTGTATAGAGAACACACTACATCCACACTTCTGCTTCACTGTAAGGCCACGAGACACCAGTACGCATTGGGACTAGTGTTAACGATGTGTGTCCAGTGATTAACCAAGATCAATAGCACACGGAATAGCTCTCAACGGTATCAGCCACAAGTCAATTAGCACAAATATTCTACAGCATCAGACAAATATTAGTTCTACTCAGCAAGATTTACTCGGCAAGTGCATCTTTACTACAAGCACTGAATACCTAACAGGACAAAAGGCTACCCCTCCGTGTAACTTTGCACTGTCAGTTCCCTAATTGGGATTTGCAAGAGGCATGGATTTAAATACAAGAACAAAATTCACAGCTGTAAGCAAAAGGCCAGTGTCTGTCTATGAAAGTAGTTCTAAGTCCCAATACATATACAAAAGCAAGGTAAAATTGCTTGTCTTAAACAATAAACCATCACCACCAGGCTCTTCTGAATGATTGATAATCAATAACAGACACACGCTGCTAAAAATGTAAAATGACCATTACATCTGATGCAAGCTACTTCATTTTGATAAATGCATTTTTTTAGCACTGTAACTCACACTATGGTGTAACCCCACACTATTTGCTGCTGGCTAGGGTATCTGAACTGGTGGCTGACAGGGAAGAAATAGGTTTTTGATATACTGCTGTCCGTACAGCATTGTGTAATCAATCAGTGTCAGTCAAGGCCCCTGACCTCCCACACAGTTTTATATAAAAAACTCTAGGCAGAAACCTCTTGACTAACAACAAAGACAAACAACAACAAAAATCAATCATCATAAAAAACATAATAAGAGAATGCAGCAGGATACAGTGTGACACAATAAACAAAGTGGTACATGTTTGGACAGGTTCCTCCATATATGCCCAGACTTCCAGTAACTAATATTTGGAGTTGGAAAATCTGGAGGAAACCCCTAAATGGGAAGTGATTTGGTCTAATACCCAGCAGAGCAACTCTACATAAACATTTCAAGATGACACTCATTGAGAATACACCTCAGTGGTAAAGTTCTGATCCCAGGTGGCATCTATTCTCTCTGGTCTGCTTGGGCTGGCATTGCCTGGATCTTCTCTTTTTCTATTCTGCGAGGACTCAGGGTCGCAGCTATCCGTCTACGCTCGCAGAGCACTAAAGGCTGCAGCAAAAAGAAGAATCTGTCCTCCCGGTTTGCTCCACAGCCCCTCATCACTCTCTTTAGGAGATACACCGTAGATCATTTTTCAGGCGCTTTTACTTTGTGCTTATTTGATTTGGATGCATTTTATTTAATTATTTTCTACTGTCACTGCCATCGTCTTATAGTTACATTTGTTGGCATTTTTTATTTGAATGTTATTAATATTTAGATTTTTAGATGTTTTTTTTTTTGTGTTTTATTTTTTTTATGCAGGAATACAGGTTCCACTACAGTTTTACCAAATAAAAGAATCCATTATTATAAAATTACTTTTTATTGCATCGCAGTGCTCCACCTATCGATCAGAAGAAAGCGTGGTTTGGAGGGGGTGGTGATTTCATGTTTATAAATGATGCACATGACAGGGCTTCTGTTTTCTGGAGGATTGCAGGGGTGGTAATTTACATTACAGACCACGCAACACACCAATTGCCACTTATTTTAATACAGAGCTATTCAACCTTTTTAGCTAAGAGTGATAATGAGAACCAGGAAGTTCTTAAAGACATTTTGCTGCAATTTGACTGTACCTACTACTACTACCAAAGTCTTCATAAAGCCATTATCAAACTTGAATAGGATCCTTCCCCTGCAACAAAAAAAACATGCTGTGGAGTCATTCTTTGGACAGACCTGTCCGTGTTGGAAATAAGATTCATATTGCATAGCAGTTTCACCTGTCAGACTTCGCACATACTTCTTGTATTGCTCTGAGCACACCTTTAACCTCAGGGGAGATGTTTAAGACAGAGATGTTTTGGACTCCTGTAGTGGACTGTTCGTGCACTGGGCTTGCAAAATATCCAGACAACTTTTAATAAAATCAGGAAAATCACACAGACTGAAGTTTTAACGAATCAGAGCAGTAATAGTGCTCCTTCTGTTTATTAAATGCTTAATAATGTATCAAGTGGTTGCAAGCCACTTTGGATCCCTGCTAATAGGCAATCTGGGTGTTTCCAGTGCCTTTACAGGGTTTAACAGAATTAATACTTCAAAACAGTAATATACTATCACATACTCAATATATTATCACATACTCAGCTCTTAGGCTAGATATACAAACCGCTAAAGCACCCACTGCTAAATCCTAAAACATCCAATATATCATTCTCCAAAGCTAAAATGTAAATCCTATACCTTATAGCGATTCATCAATATAAATGAGATATATATTCAAAATTGTTCTTACCTTCCAGTATATGGACGTGTAATTGTAAAATACAACGTAAAAAATAAGAGCTGTCTTTAAAGCTGAGACTTCTAAAAACAACCAAACAGCAACCAGCTTTTTCAGAGATCTTCAGAGCATGGACCACACAACTTGTAAGATCAAGTTAAGTGATACTTGACTAGGATTTTACCTCAGCTTTGATATAGTTTTTTCTCCATTTAATACATCAGAAGACCCAGTTAAATCTAATTGTTTGCTCTGTTTTGACTGCTCTTTGTGTGAATAATATATCTAAAAAAGTACCGGTGATCCCCTTAATTCTAATTCAATGTGAGTTCATGGTTCACAAAATATTGTACAAAGACTGTAGGGGTTTATCATAAGCTTTTGAATAAAATCACTAAGCATACAGTGGCCAGTCCAGTTATTTTCATTTAAAATTCAGGATATAATGAACATGTTAAATATAATAGTCTCTATTAACTGTACCATGCTTGAACTAAGCCTGACCTCTCTTTGTTTCTAAAAATCCCCTGTGCTACCAGGTTTGAGACACTCTGTTTACCTGCAAGGCTAGTTTTTTTTTTAATTAATATGACACTCTACTGCAAATTCACAGCATTAATCATTTTTGGCCAGATTCAAGAGACGTCTCAGATCGGTATCTTTTCAGATAATAAAAAAGCTTACATTCTAATTTTTATAACTAAGCTCTCACTATTTTCTTAATATAATGAGGTACATACTCCTGTCTTTCTTAAAGCACCTCCCGTTGGTTCTCATTCAAGGTTGGCAAATCCCGCTTTTAATAGCCAACACCAAATCCTGCTTTAAGGTGCTAAACACTAAGCCTTACCTTTTGAAACTCTAACGCCCTTCAAGAAATATACTGCGTCTCCGAGACAAACTTTGAATTCTTTTACTTTTAAACTCTAAAGTTTCCCTGTAAATAAATGCTTCTGTTTATTACTGCAGTAAAGCATAAATGCAACACTGTGGATTTTTTAGTTTTAAATGTAACTGTCCAAAAGCCTCTGTATTTGTGGCTCACACACATCCAAATTAAAGTTGCTACCTTCCTTATAAATATACTGTAGACTTAATACTGTATTCTTCCAATATAAATGAAATGCTTGCTTCGGCTGCCAAGTTTTCATTTACTTCTATAATATAATGAAGAGAAAGGCCATTACACCATATACTCTGTTATTCTGTTACCAAAAAGTATTTCATTAGTTAATTTTTTTAAAAGATCGCTCATTACAGAAATGCCTTGGATTCAAATCTGCTGGATTACCAGCAAGTCATGCTTCAACTGCCAAAACCTATTTTTTTATGCCCAGCACAGCCTTGCTACGAGCCGGTAAAGAAGAGGTCACAAAATGTGTTATTTTCCTTGTGCACTAAAGTTATTAAATACAGTTTACACTTTATTGTCTTCTATTCAAACACAACATTTCCTCTGTTATAATAAAACATTTACACTTACATTCTGTGGGAGTTATTCTAGAATACCTGTGTTTAGCTTAAAGTCTATTTTGAGATCAAGCTTACGTCTCTTCTAAATAAGAAATGTGACTGTGAATCCATTAAACTATAGGCTTGTTAATATTGAGAAATATAGTAGTATTAAGACTTCTGTTGCTATTATTATTTTTATTACACTAAAGCCCAAACAGGCAAAAACACTTGTAAGTTTATATATGATATTTCTATTTAATTCAAAACATATTATTTATCTTCAGAGACTTTATTTCATTCTGTTCCTTATTAGATCAAAATACTTTAAAACCTTTGTGCTTAGTTGCAATAAAATCAAATACAAACAAAATCGTACAATATTCTCATAGACTAATACACAGTACATTATAACATTGTTTCAGAATAATGTGTTTTCATAATTTGTTCAATATTTCTGCTGACTTTATATTCTTTTAAAATACATTACAGTCATTACAATATTTGTTGCAATTTCACAAATGTTCAATTTGTATCCCAAAGATCAGCCTGCTTCCAGTTTCTCATTGAGTCTGTCAAAGCCACCACAGGTGTGGGTGACAGTCTTTAAAAGCCTGACACCTACAAAAACTTAAATCTTGTTAGCTGGACTCCCATCTTTACATTCTCATTCCCATCATCAGTGGGCCATCAAAGAACCACACTCCCTTGCAACCAAGGCCTTCCATGCAAAAGGATCTAAGACTTATAGCACAAAAGAGACGTGCCAGAACCATCTGTGACACACCCATTCCAGATTTTACTACAAGCCTCAATAGCCACAGGGTATAGGTATTAAGCTCGGGTGTGTTATTTAAACTCATCATAAAAACAAGGAATCGATCAAACTGCTCTGCAATGGGAGTCTTATTTCCATGCCTGACTATGCTTCTATACTGCAAAAGAGTGCCAATGAAGCGAACTATAAATAAATGCTAAAAATGAAGAAGCGTGAAGGGTTTTTACTTTGCAAAAACAAGACCCTTAAGCTCCCGAGTGGTGCATCTGGTAAAGGCACTCCGAGTGGAGTGCAGGATGCGCCCTATAGCCTGGAGATCGCCGGTTCGAGTCCAGGCTATTCTATTGCTGACCTTAGACGGGAGCTCCCTGGAGGTGGTCGGGCTTAGGTCGGCCAGGGTGTCCTCAGTTCACCATGCACCAGTGACCCCTGCAGTCTGCAAGCCGCCCAGAGCTGCGTGTCCTCCGACGCTGTAGCTCTGAGGTGGCTGCACAGTAAGTCTGCAGTGTGAAAAAAAGCCAGTGCACTGCAACAAATCCCCAGCCTGCTGGATGCTTAAAATTAAGATAGAAACGAAGGGAGGGAAAAAACAAAAACACCAAAACTGTAATCTCTGCCTTTAGGGTTCTTCTTTTGATATACTTGGGCACAGCTATATGGAAGGTAAACACAACTCTACAGTATGCACAATTTGGAGTATGAAACCTCCTACATTCAAATGTGTTATTCTTTGCTATATCATTGCAAGTTTTATTAAAAGTGCTTATTAAAAGTGCTTGCTAAGGGATTTGCTGCCTTCTTACTGAAGTTTCAGTTTTTTTTTCCTTGAGCCTCTGGCAGCAGATCCTGTAATTATGTAAATACATTTCCCAGCTCTGATTAGAGCCAACCTGAAGCTCTACTGTACAATGTTGTATTGAACAATGTCATACAAATGAATATCAATAAAACTAAAAAATCTAAAGCTCTGGATGGACTTAATTTAAATATTAAAATGACCCCCGTACTGTATGAATGATCCAGTATAACGAGACATTGACAAAACATGGCACACCGCTAGCTAAGAAACTGGCAAAGTCTTGATTTTCAATTGCCATTCTTCTAAAAAAATAAATGATGAGAAAGGTTTCAGTTGTAAGGAGAAAGAACAAATCAGTCTCTTTGAATTGTATCTTGTAATTCATCCTTGAAACCTTGTAGTCTTAGTAAAAGCTTTATAAATTCCTTGCAATGCTACTACCTTCAATAGCAGACAGACAAGAATACTGACTTAAAACAAGTCCAAGAAACAAACCAAGGGTAGCTGAAAGCCTTCTCAAAAGAACACAATTCACAACATTAAAAAACATAAATAGGGCTCCTGAGTGGCGCATCCAGCAAAGACACTCCGCGTGGAGTGCAGGATGCAACCTATAGCCTGGAGATTGCGAGTTCGAACCTAGGCTATGTCATTGCCGACCGTGACCGGGTTCCTAGGGAGGGATTAGGTCGGCAGGGCAATCCACAGCGCACCAGCGACCCCTGTGGTTGACAGGGCAGTGGAGCCATTGAGATAGGTCTGCAGTGGAGCCACTGAGATCTGTGTTGTCCTCCGGCATGATAGGTCTGGTGGCTTCGCTGTGGATCCGCAGTGCGCAAAATTACGAATTAGCACAAACATGGTTTCGGAGGACGCGTGTTTCAGCCTCAGTTTCCCGAGTCGCCAGGAGGTTGCAGCGGTGAACCGGGATAAAAATAACAATTGGGCATTCCAAACTGGGGAGAAAACCGGGTAAAAACCATTGGCGACGACTACATAAAAAAAAAAAAAAAACAACCCCATAAAAGACTGAGGCACAGCATGATGTTAAAAATGTCTCAAAAGGACATGCTTATGAGTGTTCCATGTTCAGCGTTTCATCGACTTCATTCCACGTCAGTAGTAATTTCATTCGGCAAGGAGTGCTTTTTACACTTCTATCTGCCTTAATTAAATCATAATATCAACCAGAAAGGTTAAAAAAAAATTAATTAAAAAAAAACTACAAAAACAGTAACACAAAACAAGCTTCATTTAGATGTCCTCTTTCGTATTTCCTCACAACCTGCAGGTCTCTCTCAAACCTCTTTATGGTGATGAAATGTGGATTTTTAGTCAAGCTGACATTCCTCATCTTTCAGGTTAAAAGCTGCTCTGAACAGCAGCTTCTCTAGTGGCTTTTGTTTCTTTTAAATGTTTATGGAAGAACAGGAGGGTGTATGTGGTAGAAAATAATATTAAAATAATATTTTCAAACTGGTAACTGGAACTGGATTTTTGTAACCATTAACCTAATTCTATTGCATTGGCACTGAAATCCAAAGTACCTTTTCTACACCTGCCTCATCTGTTCTGCCTGAGGCAACACTTGAGGTTGGTGCAGTTAGTGGTTTATTCAATTATTTTCTAACAAGAATATTAGTAGTGTAAACCATCTCTTATTTTTATAAGGCATCAGGCTTATTGAGTAAGTCTTAAGTTGAGGGAACACAAAGCCACTTGGCTAAGAACTTGGTTTCAGGAGACTAGGTTTCAGGTCACTGCACGGCACCCCAGGGAAGACTTGGGACTACCTCAAACTAGGCCTCCCTGCAACTATTGCTGAAAAGTGGCTTCCCTCAGTTTAAGATTTTCAAGTTTCAGCCGGCGCCAGAAAGAAAGAACACTTTTCTGTCTTCTTTTGTAACACCGCCACATCCTTTGAAGAACAAAAGACAATGACACAACGGACAACTATTAACCTCCCAAAACACAGGGGCACCACATTGGAATATCACAGCAAACCAAGCACCAAGTACTAAATGGGGGTCCAGCAAAACTAGCACCTTACGACCACTTCCAATCAAACAACTTGCACAGATCATCCTGTAGATCAAAGTTAAGTACAAACAGCCAGCCGAGCATTACATCGATCTGTATTGCTGATGCATCTTGTTTTTGACATTTAGACAGTAAAGCTTCAAAATATTTACAAACCATTTCAGGTTTTTTAATTTGTCTCGGTTTGCAATTAGCACACATTCATTTCCAGGTGCTAAAATTTACCACACTCGTCGATTAAAAGGGCATTACACAGTCTCATTGCCAGTGTGTTTATTTTTGCTAGGATTTGTGAAAGCCCTTCAAATGACATTGCGAGATGTGCAACATGAAGTTTTCCAGTTGTTAAGAGCTAAATTAAATTGTGCAGTGGTTCAATAGTTCCAAGCCAGGTGGCTGCTTGTATTCTTTGTGTGGCTCGTCTTACTGCTACGACTACAAAAAAAAAAAAAAAACTATTTTACAGCAGAAGACTGGTGTTATAATATCACAATATGAAGTTATTTTTTTTTATTCATTTACAGGTATAGCATCAATAAAAAAATGGAATTGGAATACATTTGAATTATGGCTCTGTATCCTTATATCATCTTTTAAAAAAAGTCAATATTGCAAAAACAACTGTAATACAGCATTGTTTTTGTTATTTGGTACTTTTTAAAAGCTGCTATAAAAAGAACAGCAGAGCCAGGTTTAAAATGTAATCCAAGGGTAAGACTGAAAGATATCCCAAGCAGATTGTATTTGAATGCCCTTTGGGCTCTCTCCAATACATACTGGTATCAGTATACAGTAGCAGCGACAGGCCAACAACGACCTACACATTTGTGCTGTAAAATCTCTCTTTTCAAATATCAAGCTTTAGTTGACAGTGCTTGCTTTTTTAATTGCACACACTTTATGCTCACCTTTATCTAACCTACAAACCAGGTTTTATTTTTTTCGGGTTTATAGCACTGATTTTACTAGGTGTTCAATGATCTCTGTGGACCGTGACAAAACTTTTGGAAGACAGGAACCTCTGGGATGTGAACCAAGTCAGTAATTAGATCTACATTTGATTGACTACATTCACCCCTGTTAATGGATATTCTGGATATAAAACATTTAGCATAATGCAACTTTGAACAGTACTGCTACAGAAGTGGCAGTTTCCAAGGAAGATGCACATTACATTTCAGTGATACTTCTTCCAGTTCCACCACTCAAAAGTTAATCAAAAAAAAAAAAAAATGCAGCGAGAAATCTATTGAGGTCACATCTTAATTGGAAATGGAGGGGAAATGAACATTTACCAAGAGACTGCATTCATCTCTAGAAGTGTTCATTAGTTTACATTGATAGCTCATGCGGGGGCCTGATTTTATAATAAAAAAAATAATGAAATGTAAATGAAAAATAAATATAATGAACACATAAAAACATAAATAAATAGACAAACAAACAACCTTATCTGTGAGTTGCAGGAAACGTATGCACTGAATACCAACACTGGGGAAAAACTACTGTGGGTGTGATTCACGTTTTCCAGCTGGGACCCCATTGAAGTGACACCAATACTAATTTATTACAGAGATGCAACTACATGTAGATTTTTACAGTATGAACAAAATATACAGAAAGAAAAACATTTTATAAGGATAGCAACCTTTTGTTTTTCAGGTTATCGCCAGTGTTCCCCAATGGCATGCACCAGTGCTGTATGAAAGTGCCACTGCAGAACACTGTGCCAACATTACCTAACTACATAAGCCAAGTGCCAACATTATCTAACCATAATCCTTAAGTAGGTTTTCTGTAAATCCTACATCTGAATGGTCTGGTTAGATGTGACCAAAAATAAGTACATTCACAACCTGGTACCTTTTTAAAATGTTCATAGTATTATCCGTAGATCATTATTTTTCATGCTCTGTTGGCAGTCGTCTCAGTTCACAATTACGACCACATCTGTGCCAATTATTTTTCGTCTCCACTACGCCAAGTGTGGGTTACAGAGGCTAAGCATAAAATAGTTATGCTAATTTGTATGTAAAAGAAACAATGCTGTGCAAAAAATATATATATATTTAGTAGCAATTGTAAGAATATGTTACCAATGCAATTCGTGACGGTTTTGGATAGCTCGGTTGTGTATCCTATCACATTTCCTTTCTAAAGATTGCAGTTGACTGCTTCAGGTAATGTAATGTTTGCTGCTAAATCAAAAATGCAGTTCAAATTTCCATTTCAATTTAGTCAGGATTATGCCGTTCCTAGGTTACAGCAGGTCCATAAACACTTTGCTTATTCTGAAACCAAAATGAAATCACCCTTTCAAATAACAGCTAAACAAGCACTTGTGTAAAGAAAGACAAGCCAGAATCTGATATTTCAATGCAGTCAGAATTTCAGCGTGCCGGCATTATGCTTCTACATACGACTTTATTATCAGAGACAGAAACAGCTGTGATTGGGAGAAAATAATTAATCAATACATACTGTACAAAGACGTGTGTATAAAAAAACGGGTGCAATTAGTCTAACTGCATGGGGATCACATACAGGAGCAATTATTTCAAATTCACAACTGCTTTTTGCACAAATTAGTTTAGACAGCTTTGATTGGGGCGTATTTAACCAGTCATTTTGTGTGTGTGTATATATATATATATATATATATATATATGAGAGAGAGACAGAGAGAGAGAAACAAGCAGATCGTTTACAAAATTGGTTTATTTTTTTCATGATACTGCTAGTTTCATCAAGTTCCTCTTGGCATTGAGTAGACTCCCCCTCTGTGCTAAAATGTGTTTGGTTTATTTCAGGAGATGTGAATATTTCAAAACACAGGGCTACAGATAAACCAAAAGATCTTCAGCTTAAGAAAAGGGAGACCAGAGATAATATTGCTAATTGTAGTAAGAGGAAAGATTTAGAAACCTTTGCTAGCAATCCATTAATAAAGCTTATTTTTTGTTTCTTTTTAGATAACCCACACAGTATAAAGATATCAAGTGATTTTTAGGATTTTTTTGCCTTAAAAGTTGACACTTTTTCTACATATTACAGTTCCTTTATCAAAGAGAACAATGCTGAACTATACTGTATAAGGCTTTAGAATTCAGTAACAGTAGCAAAGTTAATTAATGCTCACCTGCATTATTTATAAAACAGCATTTTAGAGATTATGGTTATGTGACAGTTTAAGTAGTGAATGAGAAAGAAGAACAATAAATAATTGATATCCTTCTGGCAGAATTTGAGCAAATTTGAAAGCTATAAAAATCAGCAAATGTAACAGACTTCCAATCACAGTCGAGGTCTTCGACCACAGAAATTAGATGTTGTGAAGTGTGGCTGACGGTTTTAGGACTTCACATAAGACACCAGTTACCAATCACAGATGAATGGGTAGGGAGTTTTAATACCCTCAGAGCAGATGTGAAGAGAAGGTTAGCATATTCATTTCATTTCCCATTTAATTACAGTCAGTATTGCTGCTGAAAACTGCAGATGGCAAGAGCTCCGTCAGTTATACACTGGACAGTGGTGATTAAGTGACCTTGTTTCCAGTGCTCATCAACAGTTTGTTTTGTCTCTAGTGTCAAGCAGTTTACTGAGTCTATACATCTATCAGGTAGGAAAATATACATAATTGAGAATAGAAACTTGTATCAGACTCTGCTATCTCCAACCTTCCACTGATTCAAAGCCTGAACTGCAGTTAACATGCGAGAAGACAGCTCGCCAAGTTGGCAGTTCTGAATACATTAACACTGAGGAATCGAAGGCCCCTGGGTGTGTCGACAAGTTAGATTCCAGGGACCTGTCGCCACACAGCACACATTTACAATGCCAAGAGGCATAGGAGGCCCTTTTTTAAAGGCTCAAATATCAAAAATAAATCATAATTCATGTGTTTTTCCACATCTTTTCTTGGTTTTATCATTAGATTTTTAATTTTCGACTCAAAACAACCTTACTCCAAAACTAAAGTGTGGCAAACCCTATTTAGACAGATAGATAGAGCTAGAGACAGATATATGCAAATACATGTTCTGGTAAGCTTGCAAACACAGAAGATTATGGCAGAGGCTTAAATATAGATTGTTAATGCAGAAGTAAGCATTAAGCAGCAGATGGTCAATCTCAGACTGCTGCATATAATGCCAGTACCAATACAAGGGGGCAAAGTTGAGATGGAGGCCTTTCAAGTCATTTTGTTTGGGGGGGGGGGGGGGGGGGGTTTAACTAAAGAAGGAGGAAGGGTTTCCAAAGTGTACATTTACAATATTGATTGAAAAGTTTTGAATTAGCTATGAAAAAGCTTCACTCTGAGGTACTTTGATACGATCAAGCCCACTCGTGTGTTGTAATGCCTCTAGGGGTGCGATTAAATCATGTTAAAGCACATTGCCTTCTGTTTATAACATTCTTAAAACAGAATACATGTTCACAGTTTCAAATGTGAGCCTGTCTAAGTATTCAGGTTATATAATTACCAAATCTTACTTATAAACCGAGACTCACAAACTGATTTGTGCTGTATACAGTGATCCATTCACATCAGTGTAAATTCTGACTGCAAAACTCATGTATTATTTTTGTGGGGAGTTCAAGTTGCATATCATCCAAACAGAGCTCTTAAAATAGGCTTCAAGTTTCCCAATATTAAAGTATAAATTATTATTCAGCTGTCTGCAAGATTTAGATATGAAGCAATCTACATCCATGACAGCACTTTAGTACTGCTGGCTCAATGACAAAACATATACATTTTTGCAGGCTTGACAAGGATTTAATTTGATTGCCCAAGGTTTTAATTTGGAATTCACTCAGGTGAGGACTCTCCAGTCTGAAAGTCCTTTTCAGCATTCCCAAATTGAACCAGTATTTTGGTGATTAATGACAAGAAATTACAACAAAATTACATTTGTGGTGTTTTTTTCTACCATATTAGTTAACTTTAAAAGAATAAAGAGCCTGAAGTATTACCAAGGAGAGACTTTTTTTTTTTTTATTTAGAAGAAACTGCAACACTGAAGGAAGAATAAGCTGAAATGTGTTTAAAGCTACATCATTTGCAAAGTATGCTCTCATTTTGTAATGAGAAAGACAATGATAATGTCACATTGTTTTGTGCTAGGTTTAAAATATTTTGGTCCATGAAAAAAGTATGTTTGTTACACTGATGAGCTATCTATAGTAGACTACTTGCTTGCCCAAGTTTTGTATTAATGCAATACATTTAATCATCAAAAAGTATTGGACTGCTTAGTAGTCTGATATTGAGGACTTGCACGATGTATAAAATATTACTTTTTTATGCGATGATCCATTGGCAAAGCAGAAGAACATGGCGGTAAGCTGGTGAAAACAAAATGGTGCCCCATGAGATTTTCTTGTGAAACTCTGTTCCTGAATTACAGCAATAAATATACTTTGTAGTGTAATGATATACTCTGTATTGTAAACAATGTAGATTTTGGGATAACTAATGGTGATCTGAAACATAAATGCTGGTTTCATAATTACACATACAGCATGAGTCACAAAGTGTTGCACAGATGCTTGGCATATCAAGACCATGTCAAAGGAACGACAGAGGTACGTGTAATACACTAAATGCTTTGATAATCCACACATTATTCTAATTCTTCTACTTGCCATTTCATGATTGACTTCATACACCAAATCACGCTAATTTTAATAAATCACGCCTAATAGCATACTTTTCTTTTCATACATAAATAGCCTGACCTTTTCCACTGCTGAAATCTAAATTGGCTTCAGTAGTATAATCATTACCCTTTCAACATCAAAAACATACCCAGAAACATCCTCTGAGGAACACTGAGAATTCCCAGAAAGTCTTAAGGTCTGTTAGACAGCTTTGAATTAAATTAATAACCATGCATTTTTAAAAAGACACCGAAGGGTAAATCCAGCCGCAAAGAAAGTGTTGTTTTCAACGTCAAGTGGACAGGTGTCTCAGCAGCTTAGTCCAAGTTTCTAGACAAAACCAACAGCAATCTCAGATAATAATTGATAAAAACAAATGTATGCGCCCAACTCTTTCAATTGTGTCACAAGGTATACTCTGGTGTCAACTCTGGTGTCGAGTTTGGAGTATATTTACAGGTGGTAGCAGCTTTAGGACATGGTGCTGGCAGTGTTTACCGTGCGCTGAATGTGCTGTATTATGATCTACCGTGGGCTTTTTGTTCTGTTTTTTTTTTTTTTTTTTTTTTTTTTTTTTTTTACAATTGATCACCATATTTTTACCATGTGTGCCCGTGCTTTCATTATGATTTTAGTAATGCTACACATAACAATGCCAAGGACTGTTAGACATTGCAGATGCTTTGCAGTCAACACATATTACTAGTCACAGACTACAGTGTCAACTTACTACACACACACACAGTGTGCACAAATGCAGGAAGCAATGCATCTTTGTTCAAAAAGTGAATGTATCTTAATCTTTTAAAAGAAAACAATCCAATAATCATGCATTAATGCCTAACGTTCAGCACTGGACTGTAACACCCTTCCAAACATCTAGTGCAAAAGGAGAAGAGCTCATTGGTATAAAACATTTACACCATTTTTGTTAGTATTCGCAGTATGTGAAATACCTCCTTAAAACAACTGTCTATGCATGCCGCACAGGTGGGAACATCCAAACGGGGAATCTAAATGGAAGATGCACATAACTCAATTGACTGACGTGTACCTGACAAAGTAATTAAAAAAGAGGTCATTATAATTACTGTAAACACAGATTATGGGAGAGTATTACGCAAGACCCACCAAAATGCTCAGCTTAAAAAATAAAAAAAAAGCAGCAAATGACTCGCTCTCAAGGGGTCATTTTCCTTTAAAAGGCAATGTGACAATCAAATACTCTTTATCCAAACTAATTTCAAATAAATTGAATGAACTATATGAAAAACATTTTATTATCATTTTTTTAATCAGCCCTATTAATGCACAATTTTGGTACGCTAATGTGGATCAGTGAACATTGCCTGCTAATGTTAAATTAACTGAAGATGAGTAGCTTCCTGAACAATCCAGGTTTTACATTAAAAAAATTATAATAATTTAAAAAAAGTGTCAGTAAAAAATAATTGCTGCTGTTGCTGTCAACATATCAGAAGCCAGTTTGAGGAGACAACAATTCAATATAAAAGGAGGTGATTTAAAACCAAACGATTAAAAGGCAACCTGTTTTTCTCAGTGCTTCATGATACGCGAGTATTACACCAGGGTGTCTGGTATTTCCAAAGCTGTGACCTGACATATATTGAGGTCTGTAGCAACAGTCCCACAACACAAAACAAATCCTTTCAAACTACAAAGGGCATTTATATATTTTTTTAAAGCTGTAACAAAATGGAGATCTGTGTATTCATATAAAATGGTGGCAGATTTAAATATTTTTTTTAAAATCACTAAATAGGATATTTGTTTTTTTTCCCCCCTAGACAGAAATGCTTTAGATAGAATCACATTTAGCTGACTTTCATAACCTTGGTTATTTAGATCCGCCAATATTTAGCTCAATATAATACACCCAGTCTGTATCGCTGATAAAACCAGTCAGTGAAATGTTTCATATTTTGACTTGGATAGACCGGTAATGGAACAGGATTAGGAAACCATACAGCTGTGTATCAGAGATTAGGACGATAAATCATTTGGTCTCAGACAGGACAGAAACTGAACTTGGTACGTACTTGTGTTCTCCTTCTAGATGCCTACAAGACTGAAATAATTAAACCGAGTACTATACCTGACCTTGACTAAAAAAAGGTTTATTACACAGTACCAGCTTTTGGTCATTTTTTGTTTTAGATGTAATGACTTCTTTAATGGTAAATGTGTTATTTTACAGTGGCACATGTATATCTGGATCACACACAGTGTATGTGTCCATCTATCCTTATACAAAAAACAAGAATTGTATCTTACAAACATGTCCTAATTTTTCGGTTTGACAGTAAGCACCTTGATGGGACATTTCTTGCACCATATTATTGAGCTTTGTATATGCTATCAGACAATGAAATCCGAAATAATAAAAAAAAAAGGGAACTGGTTCGATGGTTTATAGACATCACTTATATGAAGGGCACACAGTATAAAAACATTTCTGAAGATAAGCAGAATACTTTTAAAACAAATATATACAAATTTCATCATCTCATCTTTCCTCCCCTAACAAAATGCCAGCAGAACTGAAAGATTCCATTCATATTCATGTAGAGCAGAACACTGTACGAAGCTGAAGATGATTTATGACATGTCACTCTTCAAACAAAAATCTGTAGTACACGAGACATATTTTCAATACAGATTCATAGGTTATTTATTAACATGTGAAGCGTCCTATTTGCCTTGCTGAAAAAATATTTCCTACCAAAACACCAAACCGTTTTTATATCATACTCTTTATCAGCGATTCTCAAAACTTCGCTGCTCTACGACCCCCTTCTAGCTATAAAAATGACCCCACCGCCCTGTATTACTGCAGAATAGTTACTATAAAGAAAAGCATTGCAAGACAATATCAACTAAACTAATATATCACCACTGGCTATTATCGCAAGAAAAAAAAAAAAGATGCTTCCAGGTTTACGCAATCATAATAAAAGGGCAGCTTCCTGATGCAGCTTTCGATTTAGTCAGTGAGAGAAAGGACAGATGCATCTTGTCCTTGGAGCGCTGTGTTGAGAATACTGAAGCGATCCAAACTATCTGCCAGGTAAGCTAGCAAAGCAAGCCATTTAGCATCTACGAGCTTTTAAGGTTTTTGTTTTATTTTTTACTGCTGGCCGGGTCCTTGTTGTTGGCACTTCTTTTGCTGCAGTGCCACTCGATTCCCCTCCATTACTCCAGTTTCCAACACTTTTCTTCAGCAAACTGTCAGTTTTTAGATATTTATGCAAAACAACTTTTTGAACTCTGTTCACAACAAAAATCACAGCGGCTGGACTTAACAGTACAGAAGTGCATTCCGCTGATTGGCTGACATGCAAGTTGGTTGCTAGGTAACCAGTTCAGAACATTCAGACAAAGGCAGGGAGAGCGATGGAATCACTGGGAGTAAAATTTATGGTAAAAAAAGTGCCAATAATAATAATAATAATAATAAACAAATGAATGTACCTGTTTCTTAAACTAAAATAGTTTTTTAAATTGTGCAAGTATTCACAACCCCATTAAAAAGGCACTGAGACCCCATTTGGAGTCGCAACCCACAGTTTCAGAACCTCTGCTCTATCATACTATTGTAATGCTTTGTGAATAAGGCACACTGTTATATGACTTGCAATATAGAGACTTGCAATGTCCTCATTCAGCGGGGTTAGCTACAACTACAGAAGGGCATTTATGTAATAATTGCACCTTCCCATCTGTACGTCTAGCCAATAAATAGTTAATATTCTACTACACCCATAATAAAAGTTTCTGTATGAAATTTCAAATACAATTTCATTTTTTATTAAGAAAAAAAGGGAGCGCCTACAACCAACAAAACCTTTATATATGTAAAAACAAAACAAAAAAAACCCTCTGTACCTTGGATATAATTGAATCACTTCCCAAATATAAAACATCCTATAGCTGCCTCCCGGGTAAATCTAGATAATCTCGCACGAGGAAACATGATTCAATAATTTTATCAAATTAAAAAGCATGAACAACAAAAAGGAAATTAGGCATCAGAGAATAATACAAACAGAGGTAAGTTAATAAATTACAAAACTAACAATTTGTTTGCCGGGTGAGGGAGTCTGTGACTAACTGCATCACAGTGCATCAATTTGTGTTTTTATAAACAAACAGTCTGTTACAATTGCACAGGAAAGCTCCCTCTAGTTTATTAGCCTAGTGGAATATTAAAAAAAAAAAAAAAAAAAAAAAAAAAAAGTTTTTTTTGTTTGTGTTTTTTTTATAAATGGGATACACACAAGAAAATAAATAATACAATAGTGTAAAACTACTGCCCAGTATTATACATCCATCCATCCATCCAAATGTGAACAGCACCAAACAGAGACTGTTGCAAGTGAACAAAATCTGTGAAGCCCACACCGAGAATTTGCTTTACTCTGGGCATGTGCATGAAGGGTGCTATGTCAAGAAATCAGTGTGTCAAAGTGTGTGGTGATTTTGTGATGTGACTTTTAACTGCTGTCCATCGAGGGCTAAACAGGGACTACCAAACTCATTTTAACTTTTGACCTAAGATTTGAATCTAGGCCTTCAGGAGGTCTAGTTAGGTAATAACTTAAATTTGGAAATCAACAGAAAAAAAATAGTAAACTTGAGAAAAGAATATTTGTAAATTTCCCAAGGCCTTATTGTAACATTACAAGCCAAATTGTACTTGTGATCATGGTTTACACATCGGGTTATGAAACATTTGCAAATATGTAACAGATGTCTGGATGTATTTAATGTGCACAAAGATTGTTTTTGCAAATTTGAATTTCGCTAAATAGATTAAATGTCAAGCCAAATACAAACATGTTTACAACTTATGTCAAATGCATGAAACACTATAAACCATCATAAAATGAGGCAAACTTAAAAACAAAGATAACAAAGCAATATGCATTACAGTGCTCCTCTTCATTAAAAGTGACAAAACAAAACAACAAAAGCTAAATGTAATCCCTTCAATAAAGAGCCTCTCAAATTATACAGGAACGCTGTTAGTTCAGTAGAGAACCCTGAGAATAATCTGGAGGGATCTGAACCTTGGAGAAGATTCTTTCTCTCCGTGTTCCTGTGATGCACATACGTGATGGTCTCATGCATGATGACCTACTGTAGAAGTACTATTTCTTAGTACCCTGCGGGGGTTCAGAATCTCAAGAGCCTTGATTACCAGTAGAATCAAGCTCCTGGAGACTGGGTGGGGACACTGTAGAATAACAATGACTTTACTGCCCAATCTTTTCCTGTACCATGAGCATTACACAAGCATTTCCTAAATCTCCAACAACAACAATTTACTAAGTGGCTGCTCCAAGAGAAGGATACATGACATTGAGGAGAATCGAAAGGGTGATGCTGTACTCTCAATTCATATTTCCTGTTGGTTAATGAAACTCAAAACAAGTATCCTTTCTATTACAGCCCCTACATCTGTACCTCAGACCTAATTAAAAACAATCACTGATGCCCAGTGCATCTAAATCCCTAAAAGTTTAAGACTTGTAGACTTTCTGGAGATGCTCAATGGGGATATGTTTTGTTGGCGAGTAGTCAAGGATTTTATCATGGTTGCAAATAGAAGAAAATTAGTTTGATGCCATTTACCAGAGTTGGGGTCAATTCCATTTTTTCAATTCCAATTCCCTTTTAATCAAATCAAATTCCTATTCCAATCATTTCACAACAAAGGTTTTATTGAGCAAACAAATGAACTTGCCAGGTAACCTGATAAAGCCTGTGGCATAAACCTCAGGAAAGACTCTAAAGTAAAACAGAATAGGAATTGTATAAAAGGAAACTGGGACTGGAAATGGAATTGAAAAAAATGGAATTGACCCCATCTCTGCCATTTTGAAAATGCTGCTTGAGGTGTTTACACCATGCCACAAACAACTGGGGACAACAGCAGGCACCCACATAATATCTATAAGCCTTTGTCTGAGTCCAGTATTTCCTGAGGAGTGTTCGTGTTTTGTAATGCAATGGGCACATTTCACAGATTCTGACTTACCTCTTTCTGTCGTTTGCTGGCTTCTCGTCTGGCTGCTTTCTCTTTGAGCCTTCTCTCCTGTAGAAACAATGGAAAGCAGAGAGATGAAGATTTATCTTTTTACCCCTAATAGCACCAAACTCTGAGGAGGTCTGAACAAAACATGCATGCATGCTGTCTATCAACACAGCAGTAACAACATATTGTATTATTACCTATTAGATACAGATGCAGTAGCTGTACTTCCAGTTTGTGTTCTTTTTCTAGGACTAATACTTTACACAAAGAGAAGGCTATATGGCAAAATATGTTCCTTTCCATGGTGAAATGTATAAATGCCACTGTTAAGATATCCCTTATGGAATATGAAAGCCTTAGTTTAGAAGGCAGTTGTTTATCATTCACATTCACAATGCAAAGTTAGGCACTGCTTTACAGTCTCATAAGTTAAACCAGAAAGAATTCATTTTGTGCTGTTTGCTAAAAGCAAGTGAGGCATGAAACAATCAAAATATGTAAATCCACGGATAGATTTGAAACAGCCCCTTGGAGACATGTGGAGATACCAGCAGTGCCCCGGTATCTGTAACCATGCGTGATTAACAAAGAGCAGGCGATTAGTACACAACTGTGCTGCTTGCTGTGTTTCTAAACAGGAAAGCTTCGTTGCAGACAACTGAAAACTCAGATTTTTTTATACTAAGGGATTCTTCTGGTTTTATTTACAACAATGCTTCCATAGTTAAGCCTTGTAATCTAAATTGCAAAAAACAGCACGTGTTTGGCAAAAAGTCTTATGAAACTAAAACGCTGTTCTGGAAAGCAGTACTAAAATGGTTCATACAAAGCCCTTTTAAAAAAAAAAAAAGAAAAAAGACAAAATGGAGGTGAAGCAGGTTGAAAAGATTGCAGTACTTCAAATCGTACTGGAATGCATATTTAATACACAGCCCACCTACAGCTTGCTAACTACGGTTGGCCAATTGAGTATTTTAAATTTTTAATTCTATATCTACCGTGGCTGCCCTAATATTTCTATTTTTCCATTACCACATATCCACCAAAACTGATAACTTTAAAACATCTTTGTAGCATGAGAAATGAAAAACTCAGATATAATTAACAGGGCTAGTCACCATGGCAACTGGCAAGAATTGAGAAAAGACCGATCGTTCCGAGAGGTCTGAAAGGATCTGGCAGCAGGTGAAGAGAGAAAGATAATAAAGATAATATAACCTGGGGTTAACACAAGGAACGCTTTGGGCATGTTCATACAGTACTGCAGCTTGATTCTGGATGTTTAATAAGGACTTTCACTGACACTGTGTGCACTGGAATTTGAGTTCTGCTCAGGCCTCTTGATTACAAGGAGCTTCCAGCCAGGTGCATGCATGCACACAGACAGACAGACGGACAGTCGGAGACAAAAGTATCTGAATTCGAAAAACTACAAAAGAAAGTGACTTCTAATTGTTCTATTGAAAGATATAAATGAGAGATTCAGCTTCATAATAAAATACAGTGACCAGATTTTTTAAGTTCTTAAACAGGGACAGTATGAAAATATTGTGAATAATTTCCAACGTCAAAGCTACGAGGAAGATCTTGGGTTTTTATTTTCACTTTGGCAATGTTTGATCTAATATGATATTGAAAGTGAACGCAGAGACTCAAGGTGAAATCAGGAGTGGAAAATGTAACTTTAAAAAAAAAAAAAAAAATTGTGAATCAATGACCTTACTGTCTTTGTAATGTTATTTCTACAAACATGTATTTGTTACATTACACAGTAGCAATTCAATAATATTACATTCTCAGAATCTATTTTATTGCAGATTACTGCTGCAAATCTAGGTTTAGAGATAGTATCTTTTCATACTGTATAGTACATATAATTTACCGTTGAATAAAGTACAAGTCTTACTATTAGTTGTATTAGATTTTTTCCCACAGCTGTACAAAGCACAAACAAATCCAGCTTCTAACACTTGTTTGCAAACATAAGACAGAGGGGAAAAGACGAGCAAAATAGTAGCAAAATCTAAGGCAAGGCATTAATCTTTTTCAACAAAGTCAACTTCAGAGTAATGTCATAGAAGTGACATCTCATACCAGGGAGTCTTACAGAATTCATTCAAGTTCTGTTGTCAGAAATGCCACAACCTTGAAGCCAATTAAAACTGCTTCAGACAGGTATCACAATTCAGCTCACAATGCGGCTTTTAAATGTATTTACAGTATGCAAGAAACACATCAATTGTTTTTATAATTCGAAAATAAAAAAAAGACGAAGCCTTACATTGTAGTGAATGAATCAGTCTACCAGATACCTGGAATGACACACTAACATTATGAAATTTTGCACCTGATATTCATTTTTTTTGTACAAAAGCTAGAGAGATGAAACCACTTTCAGTTTAGAAGTAGTTAATTTCAGAACTGTACATGCAAACAAGTAAGAAAATGTAAATAAAAAAAAAAAAGCATATCTGATTAAAGCAAATTTTGTTCCGCAAGAAATACAAATCTACCATCCCCAGTGTTCTGCAAGTCAGGTTAACTTGACTTGAGTGCCTGGAATAGGAAAAGTAAATTAGAACGATTATCTCTGACAATGCAAGAAACTGACATGTACAGTGCAAGCACAAGACAGCTCCCATTGCTTATACAGGAAAGATACAAAAACTAAGAGGCCCGATGCATGGAGACCATGTGTCATAACTAAAGGGCCTGAAGCAAAGCTATATCCAAATCATCATATCAGTGGTGTTTAAACTGACAGCACCAATTTCAACGTCACACCATCAAACACAAGCGTGCCTGCCCGTAGCAGGAATCTACATGGGTCATTCCACACCAACTCAACCACAAAAGGGACATTTCGTTGCCCGTCCGTCCGTCTCAGATTTTCCTAGAAAAATTCACCTGGGGTTTTCTGATATGCTGAGTTCAGAAATGAGTTTTATTTATTTATTTATTTATTTTTTTAAATGTCCCCTTCAACCTGTGACCTTGCAACGGTCGACCTGAAGTGAGAAAGGGACCTTGACCAGAAAAATCACCCTGGGTGCAATTTAGATGCTACCATCAAGCACCTTGTGCTACTCGTACTGAATAGGGCTTCGCAGAAAAAAATACTAGGAGCACCCTACTCACTTCTGACAAGTTATGAGACGAGGGGTAAGTTTTATTTGAACCTCAGCCAAACCCGTTACCCTGTAGGGGACGTGGGTCTCAAATGGAAGTATTGCTGTAAGACCCTTAGGAACCAGTCTTCCAAATTCTGTGAAAAGCATTTGGTTTCAAGTCCCACCACTGGTCATTAAACCCCCTTGAAATTTGAATTTTTGCTATTTGTACAAAGTTTAAGCCGTAATAACTTGCGTGGGGGGGACTGTATGGCTTGGGGATATTTTTGGATAGATGTTAATGAGATCTACAAGCATCAAGTAAAATACCTTGGTATTTTGGAAGTTGCATTTGTCATGCATTCAAGCATTGCTTAGGGCCACTTTGGTGAGGCTAAAGTGCCACACAGTTTTATCCAAACTGACTATTTCTTCAACAGTACCAGTGTGCACCTCCACTGGCACTAGCTTGGAGCTGAGGGGTTATGAACTTGCATGGGACTTGGGACTTCTTAGTTACGATGACACATTTGAAACTACCAAAACCTTACTTAGTTGGGTTTTAAAAACAAAAAGTTCATGATTATTATTTTTTTTTAATTAAAAAAATAAGATCTTCCCTATTTACAGCACTGTTTAAATACACCTGTCTCTGTCATCAAAGACCATTGACTGATTGGCTAGCAAGAGAATGCAGCAAATGGCTTTTTCACAAATGGTTGGTTAGTCACTCACTTATCCCCATAAGTAGGCACCACAACTTATAATAAAAATAAAAAAAGACACGTTACTATCACTTTTTGGTTTTTAAAACCCAACTAAAGTAAAGTTTTGATAGCTTCAAATGTGTCATCATAACAACAAAGTCCCAAATCCCATATGCAGGTTCATAACCCCTCAGATGCAAGCTAGTGCCAGTGGAAGCGCATACTGTTACTTTTTCCTCTATATCAATCCTCGGAGAATGCACAATTGAAGAAATAGCCAGTTTGGATAGAACTATATGGGTACCTTAGCCTCACCCAATTGGCCATAAGCAATGCTCGAATGCATGTCAAATGCAACTTCAAAAATCTGCCAAAAATCCCTGGATACCAAGATATTTTACTTGATGCTTGTAGATCTCATAAACACCTATCCAAACATATCTTTTGGTGATTTTTTTGAGTACTCCTCATGCAAGTCATTAAAACCTAAACTTGGTAGAAATAGCAAAGATTCTAATTTCAAGGGGTTTAACGACCAGTGGTGGGACTTGAAACCAAATGCTTTTCACAGAATTTGGAAGACTGGTTCCTAAGGGTCTTACAGCAATACTTCCATTTTAGACCCACATCCCCTACAGGGTAACAGGTAAGGCTGAGGTTCAAACAAAACTTGTAAGTTACCCCTCATCTGATAACTTGCCAGAAGTGAGTAGGGTGCTCCTAGTATTTTTTTCTGCGAAGCCCTATTCACACACGATGGTAGCATCTAAATTGCACCCAGGGTGATTTTTCTGGTCAAGGTCCCTTTCTCACTTTAGGTTGACCTTTGGAAGGTCACAGGTTGAAGGGGAATTTTTTAAAAAAGTAATGGCTATTACTTCTGAACTAAGTATGTCTGAAAAGCCCCAGGTGAATTTTTGAAGGAAAATCTGAGGCAGACAGGCAACAGCACTGGTAGAGTTGGCATGGAATGACCCATATTTCCTGCGGTAGAATATCACAATACCTGTAACATGAACATTGAAAGACTGAAAGAGTTGATGCCTCAAGCAGTGCTTCTTGCCAAGGCAGCAGTTAACAACACTTTCAGGATTTTAATGTGTGTTTGTTTTTCTTTCTTTTTTTAAATTTATTAAAGCTTGTCAAAGTGGGTGCTGTAAATCTTGTGCAGCCTCATCCACATACATCAGCAATACAATATTAACAAGGTTATTATAGATCAAAATGACAAGCGAATGTCACCTGGAATCATCCCTCCTGTTCCAGGATACATTTTAACAGCTTCATTTTCAGCATTAATCTGGTCTCTGGGCAAATGTTACAGAATTAAACAAACACATGCACAGTGTTCTTAAAACTTCCTTAAGTATCACAATGGATTTTTTTTTCCAGCTTGCACGATATGCCAAAAAATACAAGAAAACTAAAAAAAAAAAAAAAAATTAAAATAATTAAAAACAGTGATGCTGCCTCAACCATTGTTCCTTCAGTGAAAGAAATGTGCACTTAAAATATGCACTTCGACTAACAGATTACTTCCTTGGTGACAGGCACACTTCTAGAACTACAAGATATACAAGCTAATATTTAACAAGTTGAACTACCACCTCATCTAAAAATAGGCAGAGCTAGTGCATGTCATACATTTAAAATGGAAATGTATCTTCTGAAAACAAGCACTGCCAGTGAGGCTTGAACCTGGAAACATCGGCACCTAAAATTCAGTATTGTACACAGTCGACTGCTAACTCAGATCAACAAATATGTACTCTTACCATGCACAGTAATTATCAGGCCACCTGACTTAACTGCGATATCAAAACCGAACCTTTGACAACATGTTTTATTAAAACTGTCGTAGTGATGTGTTTTCCATTGTGATGTCGTGTAGTGTCACTAAGACAAGGTTACATCAAGGTTAAATAAGATGCACACGCTCGCTCTCGCTCCCTCTCCCTCTCTCTCACCTATAGAACTGGTGGTGCAGTGGTTCCTTACCCTGTGCTTTTCTTTGATTCTTCTCCTGTATTCCTCTTTGTCAAATTTGTCCTCCTCAAACAGTCTCTCCCGGGCCTTTTGCACATCAATGCCAGCATTGGCGTCTTCTCCATCCTCATCTTTAACTGCCAACCTCTGTACAGGAGGCCACTGCTGAACCATCTGCATAAAGAACAACCACGTTAGTAACAGTATAAAAAGGGAGAAAGTTTAGCTATTAATGAAGAAACTGTACTTATCAGTCTGTTCAGATACTTCAATGCTGCAGTTGTCAAATCAATGTATTTCACTTCAGTTAAAGGACCGCAGTCGACTTTGAAAACACATTTACTCACAGGGAAAGCGGCGATTAGTAAGTAACCAGGAAGGTGAGCCTGTGCGTGAAGCTTGTAAAGGAAATAAATGCGTGTTTGAGGGAGTGGTATTTTATCAAAATCAGTCACTGTGATGATGACATACCATTATAAACTAACCTACAGAGGACAATGCAAAGGCAATGCTAATGCAAGAAGAGTTGTGCTCAAATTTGAATATCACCTCCTGGTATAATGGTTGATCCATTTTTAATGTGTCAGACACTGTTCAGTGCACAATCTCAGAATATCTGTTCTCTCTCTCTCTATAGAGTAGCCTGAACAGAAGGGGCAGCATTCAGCTGTGTAGTTACTGCACAGACACAACCCTGTCATTTTGTTGCAGAGAAGACTCCAGACACAGTAACATGCAGTGTAAAGCTTTAACAATAAAAACATGAATGAACTGGCTGAAATGAAAACCGGATCAAATCTGAATTACAAAAATATGCCATGACTGACCTCTCCATCCTCAGTAAATGTAATTTTTGTGTTCACTATAAAATTCCTCTTCAGTGCTTTCTTGGCTGCTTTGAACTTGGAGTCTTTCTCAACCTTCTTCTTTTGGGGTAGTTTTTCATCTGACTGCTGCAAGTAGTAAAGAAAAAAAACAACAAAAAAAACACACATTAGCCAATAAACCAGCACTAAAGTATTGAAGCCATGAAAAAACAAGAGAGGATTAAAACTCCAAAAAGTTAAAAAGGCGTCAATTTATAAAACGTGCTCAGGTTAGTTACATTTTTGTAATCAGACAGTCTGATTGACAATTCTAGGACAGGTCCTTATTCTTGTGTAGCTCACGTAACTGCCATTTCAAGGTGTTCTGTCTTGGCAAGATCAGTTAACTCCAAAACGACATCCACCGAGGGCTATCTAGGGATATATGTGAAGATGTCTGAGAATACTAGATTGTGCATCGGAAAACAACCATCACCAATGCCTACAACTGTCACGCACATTTTAGATTCACTATGCATATTTAAAGCATATCATTGAGGGTGTAGCTTTATCATGGTTTAAAAACAATAAATAAATACATCAGGGCTTGATACACTATCAAAATAAATACCATTTATCTTATGGATCTATAAAGAGAGACAGCAGTTAAGATATGCAATACATGTCACGGGTTCTTGCGCAAATTTGTGCCAGTGCCGAGCTGATCTGGAGGTCCGGATTGGCATGCCCAGGGAGGCAGCGGGCAGCTCAAAGGGAGTCTGAGCCACAGCTCGAGGCGACTGCACCACCATGTTACACAGAAGGGAACTTTGCTAACATCCAGGAGGAGTGTCCGCTCCGCAGGATAACGACTACGGAACCATTCAACTGCAAGACGGTAGCTGTGAAGGCTCTCCTCAACCAGGACCATCGCAACGACCCAGAGTCGCAGGGAAAATGGGACTTCGGGAGCAATAGCAGTAGGTTAGTTTAAGGGATGTTAATCCCAACCAGTACAGAGGGTTGTCGTAACATAGTAGGTTCCTGGAGTGGGAAGTCTCTTTTGAGATATTGGGCTATTTTCAGTTTTGTTTTCTCTTCTTTATTAAATCTGACACCAGGGCTACCATTGCTGGTACACTTGAGGAAGCACTTGTGCTGAACTAAATCTGCGCTCCTGTTTGGCGTATCAAATACCCAATGCTGGGGCTCCAACTTATTATTATTCAGTGAAGACCAAAGCACGCAACACTTCCCCCCGTTACACAAGGGAAACCAGAAGTGAAGCCGTCCCTGAATTAACGAGGGTAAGAGCACAGGCGCACACAGAACATTTAATTCAAAACATAGCGCTGCCACTTTTAATAAGACATGATCCCTAGTAAATAATGGGACTGCAACCCAGAAGAATAAATGAGGAAATGCAACGCAAACACTTGGTCAGCTAATGAAATCTCTAAATTTAGCTCCAGCTTCATTATTATATCTGAAATTGACATCTTGAAGAAACAGCACAAGAATGCAATACCAATAGAAAACTACACCCAAGCCTTAAAAAGAAAAACAAAGATAGGCTATAAATCAAACTGAAACAGATAAACTCTAACCCAGAGGTATTCTAATTAATAGAGGACTAAGCTACCAAGGGTACAGCTGAGAGACAAGAGACCTTGGGTCTGAACCCCAGCTCATTAACTGATTTACAGAGTATCAGAAACAAAATGCAAATCCTCTCATCTATTAATTCAGCAGGTGAGACACCCTAAAAGTACACATTTAAATTAACACAGGCCCCTTAAGACCATATTTGTGAATTGTGAACAAATATATTATGTTACAATTCTGAAGCCTCCGAAAATTGGAAATACGCCTCCCATTTATAGGCAGTTTGAGACGTGTCATGTCACATTGACATCAATGTACTGCAAAACCTGAAGTGAAAACTTGCCCCAGTACAACAACACTACAAAATGTTCATCAGATTGCGGTCCTTTTACCATTCTGACTCCATGTACCTACACCATTATGCAGTCAATAGAACAGACTACAGAAAATGTCCTGCCTCATTCCATGTCAGCCAAAATGCTGTGATGCAGTTTTTTCCCCTATTAATACTCTGAATGCTAGCTTCTGGAGAATGAACCAGTTTACATTAGAATGAGAAAGTAGATTTTTCAAAACAGATCCTGCAAGTCTGAGCCTTCAGCTTCAGCTCTTTAACTGTAGGTATTTATCCATACACTCAATAGTGTAAAGTAACTAAGTTTCTCGTTAGTGAAGCACAGAATCTTAACTTCAATTATGGGGTGTACTGCACGTGTGCAAGCTTCCTATTCCTTGCGATGGGGAGAAGTGTTGGCTCTGGGTGGTAAGAAAACAAGATCTTAAAATGTCTATCTGCTAGAGCCACACATCCTGCTGAATCTGCAACCGACATAGGTCATTGCATGCCAATTTATATGATGCATGTTCCAAGTTTCTAATTATTCAAGACTGAAGAAAATAAATTTAAAGTCAGAAAGCTATTAACTAAGAACCAAAAATCCTAAAACTTCGTTCAATATCCTAAAATAATTACAGGCATAACCTTATCCCTGCGCTGCATTCCAATTGGCTGAGATGATGTATGTAAATTAGGAATGAACGTCCAGCTGGTATATCCCTGGCACTCAAACTGATAAACTGTAGCTCTGTGTACTTCTTTATTTAACAGTTAACAGGGTAAACTTCAACGGGTTCTCTGGTGTTGTGAATGTACAAATGATGTATTAGCAATATCCACCAGTCTGGTCTGTGCATTATCCATCTCCACCTAGTCTTTATATCACATTCCCTACTAATAATTATAAATGAGTCATTTAGCAGATGCTTTTATCCAACGCGACTTACAGAGACTAGGGGGTGAACTATGCATCAACAAGTGCTCATCCTATTACGCCTCCTCTATTCTTACGTTTGCCAAGCGGTTGATAGTCTGCCTTTTAGACATCTCCTTCTACCTCTGAAGATTCACCGAGGCTGAACATCGATGGTTGTCAAAACCATTACTGCGGGTTGCTTCATATCCAAGTGACACCAGGCCGTCAATCAAGCGAAAGGGGTTAGCACAGCAATAATCCCGGCAGTGCCTTCAGTCAGGGATCTCAAACAGAGTTCCTGGAGGGCCGCAGTGTCTTCCGGCTTTCGTTGTTTGTTTAGATAGTACCCTTTATTTTATTTCAAATTGAAATGATCCCCCCCCCTTTACAATGTTTATGGTAATCGAAAGCCATATTGAACAGTGTTGTTTGTTTTCCTCCCTATACTGAGAATGCAAGTGGGTAATGGAACAGCATTACGGCGGAAGTGGGAGTCATGACCATAGATAGCACTGTATATCTCACACTGTATATTAAACTAGCCAAGAGAAAACACAGTATGTACTGCAGTCACAAACTGTATGCAACACGGTTTCTAAATACACAACTGAGGATGGTTTATTATTTCAGTCCTATACACACTCTTATCCTTCAGAAAAGATAAAGAAATTGATTCTGAAGATACAAAAGCCCTTTTGTTTTTTCAGATCCCATCAGTCAAATTAAGAAGCAAATCTATTCTGCCTCAGGAATTACATTACTTAACTTGACTTTAACAAATACATTATGCATTAGGGAAATGGACAGCTGCAAGAGCTTTGAAAGAAAATGAAAAAAGCTCTTCTTGAATGTTATTATTTTACATTTTTAATACTGAATCACTGCAGTGAATCTCTATTTCAGGACTAATTCAGAGACAGATGTAATATAAAACGCATATCTGTGGTCCAAACCCAGGACTGCCCAAAACACAGCAGTCTAAATTGACCTCAAAGGCTTTGCCAACAGAATTACCCATCTTTTTTCTGGTTTCTGAATAAAACAAATCCTAACAGGCAGAAATTGAAAGAGATAATTCTGGCAGAAGTCAGATAAGATTATGTATGCAATACATGAAAATCTTATTTATTCAGCTCTTTCGCAGTTTGCCATTTGCAGCGATTCATGTTTTTGTTTGTTTCTTTCTTTTTCCTACTCAAAAGCACCAAAGATTTTCAATTATATTTCGCATCGGGGCTGCAGTTGTCTATAGAAAAGGAAAATTGATTTCAGAATTTCTTTTCAAAACATTGCTTTTCTTTCAAGTGCACTTGGGGTTGTTCGGTCTCTAAAAGGTGCATTTATTTTTCAGGTCTTCCTTAACTCTTTCTCTTCCAAAAAAATGGTACCTCTGAAGGTAGGGCTAAGGAAAGGTAATGTCTGTGTTGAATCGTTTGGACTTGCTAGGTTCGCGACATTTTTATTGTTGGTTTACTGCCGCCTTCTGGCATCACAACAGTAAAACCTTAGCACAGCGGGTGAATGAAAAACATGAAAAACAAAGTTCCAGTGCAGAGGCTCTCGCCTCATTGCAGTGTCTGAAAGATGATGCAATGGTGACCTTAGGATGCCCATTTTAAGCCTTTTTAAACAACCACTGGTTGCTGCTTACCAAATGACTGACATCTCCAAAGGATCCAAGAACCGAATCAGGGATGGTTTTATACACTTTCAAATTAAAGTAAAAAGTTAGACAGAAAGCTAGGCGAGCAAGTTATTTTTTTTTGGTCAGGAGATTCGGCGAACACAAGTACAAGCTTACCAGAAATCCTACTAAATCAAATGTATATAAAATGTATATAAACCCAAAAAGAAATTAAACAATTACCTGTAGCGAAATATTCACAGGATAAACTTCTGGGATGACTCTCCAATCAAAATGCATTTCACTAAAGCCTCCGGCCAATAGAGATGCCTTTTATTATGAGGTGCAGCATTTCAGTATCTTAGATTTCGGTTTTGAGTACCATGATTTTAAAGCGCAGCATTACCGGAGAGCACACTAAATTGCTTTACGTAACCATGAATGTTTACCGACTCAAATATATATATATTTTTTTATTTATTTGCATAAGATGTTGATGAGTTGACAGATCTATCTGATGGCAAAGTTCTTCACATTACACACCTGTCAAACAAGTTGGTGTAAAATGGAAACCAGACATGGTATTTATACAATTCTTTCTGATCCCAGTTCCGGAGGGTTGTGGCTACCACTGATACTTTTACAGCCTTTACAGTTAGAGACCACTAAATGACATTTCTAAAGAAAAATTAATTTGAGTACATTTTTTTTTTAACATTCAAAACTAGTAAATCGTAGAGTATATAGTATATCTTCTGATTCTCAGCTGTTTAGAAATAATACAGTTTACTTTCTATGGATATCTGTTCTGATACTCAAGCCGAAAGTCACGTTATGTCAGTCAGATTTCAAACAGGTAGAATGTTCACCGGAGCCGAAGGGTTAAACATGTTTTTTTTTTTTTGTATTGCCTGAAATGCACAAATTCACAAATGTAGAAAGCACATCATTTAATAAGGCACATCGTCTTGTGGCTTTCTTCTGTACTGTACGCTGTTGAATATGGACTTTTTTTTTCATCAGGGGACCCAGCTGGAAGCCGTTCTGCTTGGAGCAGAAATAAAAGGTATACGAGGCAGTGCGGCTGATGATTCAGCTCAGTACAGCCCTTGTTAAAATTTACAGCTGGCTTCCTACCAGGCCGTTGATAAATGCCTAGCTTGTTGATAAATCAGTGTCCTTCCGTGGAAACGAGATTCATTTCAGGTCCAGGGACAGTTACTTCATGACAGTCAACACGCTGCTTGCCAATGAAGGGCACTGTGCTTGACTGCACACTTGCAGGAGCTTTATAGCAGCAAAGACGTATTTATTGATGTATAAGGGTGGAACCTGGTTGTGAACTTTCTAACTAGAGAATGATGACAAACCCTGTGCATCTTGTAAATTACCATGCAGTACAAGTGGAAAGCGGTGCATGTTGCCAGTACATGCAAGTGTATTGAAAAAGGGCACTTTTGAGAAACAGCAGGAGCACATAGATGGTGATAACCAGAGGAATTACACCAGAGCAGTACTGAAGGCAAATTTAAATATAATACTAAAACAGACATAGAAAAAAGTACTGTATAACTTACCATTACAAAAGTTTTTTAAATACAAAATCAGACTTTAGTTAGTATTCATACCCAAGGTTTCACAGACCAGATTAGCACAAATTTTAGACGACTTAATGTAACATTAAGTAAGACGACATGACATGATAAAACAGGCCTTTACAACCACCCCTATTTTACTTTTTTATATTTCAAAATGTAATTTAATTTTCACATAGTAACCAATTACAGTGGTTTACAATGCAATGATATACTATTAAATTGACTTCTTTAAAAAAAAAAAAATTAAAAATCTGTGAGAAATTTGGTATAGTTTTTAATGAAAATACATGAAGAATTTTTCTTATAAAGTTCAAACTGTGTTAATTACAGAGCTGCTGAAATCGTCCATACATCCAACGCAAGGTTGTGGTTGAGTGCAGAAGGAAATCGCTGGTAATCATTAAATCAACTGGTCAATAAAAACCAGCCCAGGGCTCACATAGGGTTAAAGAAACAGGAACTGGAAGCATGCAATACAAGAAGAAACTTAAAGCAACTAAAATGTTGGAACTGCCAACCAAAGTCATACAGATTGCTTCACAAACTAGTCCAGCAGATCGAGAACCCTCTCCTGCTGTACGTGTTAATAAAGGTAAACAACCCTGTCAACACAGTGGAGTATAAACTGGTATCTTGCCTCATACCAAATGGAAATAAACCAGTAGAAAAGAGAAACTGGAGCACTGTTTTAACATGCAGAACAGCTCCAGAAACGTCTGACGCTCAGTAAATTGGAATACAGTACAAGTAGTTCTGTTTCAAGGGCAGAGGCACAATACATTTTCTTTCCATTTAACAATCTCCCCACAGGATGATGACAGAGATAATTTATAGTCTTATCTATCTGCTTTTGCCTTTTATATTACAGATGGGTTCCAGCGTTTGGGCTGGCCTGCCATGACAAGAACATCTGAGGACAAATTAATGCGGAAGCCGCAGTACATTAATGCAAAAGGGAGCAATGTTATAACTAAAAAGCAACCTGCCATAAATTCAAGTGTCAAACCCAAGCCAACAAGCTACAAGGGAAATCCCTTTCACCGCGAGTCACCTCCATAAAGGGTTAACCAAAAGCAAACCTCTTTGAAAGCATGACCCCCCAAAACTCCCAAATTAAAACAGCTGCAGTAACCTGTCTGAGGCTACCTCTCTATTGTTTCCACTTGATAAAGACAATACAAGTCCTTTTTTGAATGCTCTTCAACACAAAAATGAGCCTGAGGGCAAAAAAGATACTATGTTTTGAAAATTTAACTTATTAATAGAGAGTACAATTAAGAAAAATAAATCCGATCATATTTTAGATAACAAGACAAATATTTCTATGAAGAACATGCGCAGTTTAACTGAAAGCTGATATTAGACGGTGTTTTCTAAATTCTACATTTTACAAATGTGACATGCAGTCTTTTTCCATGTATTTACCTTTTCCCGGAGCTAATACAATGATCCTGTTGGTTTCTCTCATGTATCTGCTTTTATTTTTTTAATTTACTAAACAGTTTAATTGTAAGCTTGTTTGTTTTTGGCTATTGCTGCAGCTTATAAGCTAGACCACCACAGCAAAAAACATTGTGACCCGTTCTCAATGGCTTTACCTGGTTACATAAAGGAATTCACTCAAACTACAAGAGAAACAAAAAGGTATACTTGTATTATGGATAAGGCATTGTGTGCAAAACTGTATTCTAGATAGTTGTGACGATGCATCCCTTTTCATACGTGACTGAGCATGTATCATTTGTGAAGGACAGTTGTGTTTCCTGAGGCAGCTCAAATTGCATGGCAAAGAATACTGTATGCAATACCGATAGCTTTCCCGCAGATGCTGGTTGTTCAACTATGCAATCTGTGTTACTGAAAAAGGCTTTACATCTCCAGTTCTATTGATCCGTTTTAGCTCAGAGTTCAATCAAATTACCCTTACTTGGACATGAGCCAATTACCTTTCTGTTGTCCAGCCTCAGACTGATAGTGCATAGCATCTTGCATACTGAAGGCGTGCATAGCCCAGCGAGCCATTCACTGCAATACTTTTCATCATTTGAAAATAAATAAATGTGTGATTACATGTGCCAGTGCATATACCCTGCATGCATGTAGAAACTCGTGAACATATACAATCAGCCACTGATGATCTTCATAGATTTATAATATATTCCCTAAATTAATAGCATTTACTTATACTTTCCTTTAAAAGGGAATTGAATTACTACATGCAAAACAGCACAAAATCAATAAATAATTATACTCCTATTCACATAATTCATTTATTTTGTCCTTGCCTTAATGTATTCCTTGTCTTGTGTTGGTGGGGGAATATATTTCTACAGCCATCTTAATTTATCTAAAAAAAACAAAATCCTGTCAGCCAGGCAGCAGTAGATCTAGGCTAGGTGAGCTCCTTTAGCCACTGGACATCTTCAAGCTGTGTAGTTGTCAGTAACTATGCAAAAAGCTGAATCTCACTGCCTTCACAAGGGGCATGAAATTAGTTGCCCGTCCAACCAGCTCGCCACTCAACACAGAGGCTGCACTGACCAACGGGTGCATTAAGACAGCCTTTGAACATTTGCAGAAACCCATCAATGCAAAGAACCAACTGAAGACAGTCGATTCCACTGAAAAGAAAATCTAATGGTGCACTTCTACAAAATGTAACAATATTGCATTATTGCTTTCCACGTGTTTGTCTGCAGCTGCTACCATCATTTTTTTCAACTTGGCTTGATTGCAAGATACAGCAGCACCTGAGCAGGAAGTAAACAAATTAGCAGATTCATTAAGTGAATAAAACCACAAACAAGTAAATGACTAAGACGCTGATGCACTGTCTAGAGAGTTGAATTTCAAAGCTGAACCAACTCCTAAATTCAAGGACATTAAAACTAGGTCTAGATTTACAAAAACCATTCAGCAGTACCTCTCAAGTCATATTCTGCTGACACAGAAGTCCCAGCTTAAACAAGATTAAGTCATACTCCTCACTGTCCTTCCGTGGGCTCGTCCCATCAGGCAAATATGGTAAAAGATCTCAGCCTTTTGTGGTACTTGAACAAAAGTAAGGCAGTACTGAGTGTTCATCTGCCCACTGTTGGGCTCGATTTATAGCCCTAATCTATACTAATGTATTTCAGAAATGCACTTTTTAAATTAGGTTAACATCATTGAGGCACATATACAAAAGTTGATTGAAAACATTTCCACTTAAATTTATTTTTATTTTTTTACTTTACTGCTAATGGAAACCATGCCTTTGCATTCATAGATCTATTTCTCATTACCAGTAGGAGCAATGCTTCACTAAGTGCATTAGTTTTCTTAGAAAAAAGGCATCATACGTTATCTATTTGAAAGTTCCACAGTTTGTAGTGTTGCAATTATAATAAAATGCTTACAGAGGTAAATACTGATTTAGTAGACTGGTTATACGTGATCGAAATAAAACATGTGAAAACACACGTCACTGTAATTTATCCTCAACAGGGAATACTACTTAACTCCACTGTGTGTATCTACTGTTCACATCTTCTAAGCTGCATGCTTACATGATATGCATGGCTTTTTATATTTTGAGTAGTCAGCTTTTTTGGATTTACAGTTGACAATACTGCATTCATAGGACTCAGCAATATGAGATAATGAATAAATGTTGTGGCATTTACTGGTTTACTAAGAATGTCACTGGCCACCAAAGGCTTGCTTTGACCTTTTCTGCTTATGCAAGCCCTGGAATATCAGTGTTGTTCTATTTGGAGCTACACAATATCAAGTATTTTATTATAAAAAAATAAATGGATCAGCTTCAATTCCAGGGGCAATTTGCCCAGTCTGAGTTACACTGTGGCCTGTCACTTTGTACAGCAAGTATGACAAACTACTATTTCAAAACAGAGCCAGAGTCATAATGCAATTCACACCAAGATAGATTTACGACAAAAAAATAAATAAAAATGTTCAGGTTAGCAAAAAGACAAGGGGGGGGGGGGTTCAGGTTGTAAATGCCGTGGATGTTAAATGCATTGAGTCTACATGTGTGGGAAGGGGCTTCGACAGCTAGTTTTTCGGTTTAGTTGGTTTAACCCTTAAATCATGGTGGCTTTTAAAAGCTTCACAGCAGAAATTTATTCTGTACTGCACCTCAGGATTTGACAGACCTGGACAACAAACACCTGCTCCACTCCCACACAGCAGCTAATGCAGAGGAAAAACATGTACAATATGTTGAATGCAGCAGAATTATCTTCCCTACAGACCCAGAGACCGTGATTCTGCCTTCGTTTATTTTTTTCGTATTTTTAAAGTCTCCCAGCCAAAGCTGATTAAAAACCTTCCTGTGCACTCATGGCTAAAATTAAGAAAAAAATAAAAAAAACATAGGACCAAAAGTCCATGGTAAAAGATGTTGACATGCCGAAGAAACCGATGTCTTTCCAGTGTAGTTCTAAGCTAACAAAGTTCTTTGACAGAAACTGGAATGCTGCTGTGGCAATGACAGCAACATGACCCCAAGGTTCTAAAACATAATCTAGTCAAAACCTCTCAGAGTCAAATCACCTGCTTGTAAATCTTCACAGACTGAGGGGGCATTAAAAGGAAAGCATCTTACTGTTCAGGGAACAGAGTAAAAAGTTTGTAAATATGGAGTTTTATCCACTGCTTTTCAACAGCACATAGTCAATCATAAGTATTATACAAAAGTTTATTTTTGCAGCACTTGAGGGAAACCAGGAGCAAACTGTTAAAATCTGCTTGAGCTCTATTCCTCAGGGAGGCTCCCTGTAGGCAGGCCAGCTGTTTAGATATTTCCACTGCTCATTGGAACTGGGGGTTGACTTTCCTGCGTTGTCAAAAGAAAGTGATAAAGGCAAACTTGCTGTTTCATTCTAAAAGTATTTGATTTTGTTCATTATCAGTATCTACAGTGAAGTTGAATGGTATTAAAGTGACTGTATGCGAGTCAGCCACTCGTATTGTAGGCATCGGCACTTGAGGCTGGATAGCTCAGTTTTAATAAATAGCTGGAAAAACACAGAGTACCACTTCAGATTACAGAGTATGCATAACTGTGTAATAAAATAGTAAAAACTGGGTAGCTAACAATGATTCCAACCGGTGGACTAAACGTGTAATTCTAAATGGCCTGTACCATGAAGTGTCAATGTGATCACAAAGACTAACATAATAGCACAGCAGTTTTCCCATTAACCAAAAGTTAATTACCCATGTATTACAATGTAATAACACGGCTATCCATGCCCTGTAATCTCAAGTATCACTGAGCACTGTCTGTAGGACCACACAATGCTCAGTGGGCTACTAACACAGGGCAGGTGGTCCAACACCACTTGGTGATGGTTACTTAAGATATGAGCTTGAAAGGAAGCTTAAAGTTGCTATGGGAATAGTCCACCACCCATGTTGCTTGAAGGAAATTCAGCAGAAAGCAAGCATGTGTAGGACAAGCAGAAAGAGGAAAAACAATACAAGATTGTAGCACCCAATAATGTATAAAAGAAGAGCTTAGCGAGGAGCGATAAGAATCACCTGAAAAAAGACAAAAAAGCTTGAGAAACAGAAGAATCCCAAAAACCACCCTGACCGTGACATGAACGGCACAGCTGATTGGCTAAAGCCAGTGACTCTAATGCAGGCTGTTCTTTTCTCATTATACATTAACTTGAACTACACTGATGCAAAAATGTGTCAAATGCATGTATTGATAGACCAACAGACACCTTCATTTACATAACCCACATTCTAACAGTGAACAATTTCTGGTAAAGAATAATAACACAATTAGATTGGCAAATATAACTCCTTTACCGTCGTCTGGAATATGTGTGGAAAAGACAAAGCTCCAAAGGATCAATAAAATAAAAAAGGTACACCAAAAGAATGTTTCATCTCTTTTTTTAAACAGGAAAATAAATAGATGGATAGCTGTACTTTAACATGGTTTATTTAAGTATTAGAAATATCCACATCAAAATGAAAAATAAAACATACACTGAGCATCAAAATAAACTTATCACTTACATTTGAGCATCAAAAGAAACATATCTCTTATATTTGGATAAAATTCACTAGATGTGATCTAAAAACGACAAACTCTGTTTTAGAGCAGGTGCAGTGACTTTTTATTGTGCTGATTAACAATTGACATCATGAAGATAATGCAAAATGATCTGTCAATCTTGGGCAGGTGTTGTGACTCTTGGTCTCCCAGTTCGTGGCCTGTCATTGACAGAGTGTGTCTGGTTATACCGCCTCAACAGGTTTGAAATTGCTGGCTGTGAGCAACCAAGACGACGAGCCACAGTACACTGCCATAGTCCAGCCTCCAACATTTGCACGAAGGCACTGCTCTCTTGACAGAGGCATATTGTTTTTCTTTATTGCTTTTATTCAAGCTTGAAATTCAACAGCTGAAATCACTCCATATCCAGTGTGCAATCAACTCTCTCACTAATTAGGTGATTAAGTGCATATGCTTCAGTCACAGTCACTAAAGCGCGTCGTGGTCAAGAATAATGATCGAGTGATTAAAAAGAAACCAAAAACATTTTGTCAATGTCCATCATTTATATACCTTTTTTTTTCGAAAATAAATGTGTTATAATAGTGATAAATTAAGTTTCTATTGATGCTTAGTATATATTATTGGTATTTAATGTGGATTCGGAAATTGATGCCAAACAGATTGACATTCAAAATGCATGCCGGGGAACCAGATTGCAATTAAGCTGGAACTTCAGCTTACTGATAAGGAAGGCCATAATAAAACTACTTTGAAACTAAACTTCTTCCGAAATGATCAATTTTGCATGCTAAATATTTTTTTTTTTGAAGTTGCAAAGAACTCAAGCACTGCAAAAAACAAACATGAACCAGATTTTAGTTCTTCTGTGCGGTCTATCTTTCTGTAGCTTATTTACAAATGGACACAACACAAGACAGAAAATGCTGGCAAAGATTAAAAATAAAAAATAAAACTTAATTTTATGCATGTCTCCTCGCCCACTGGGATGTGGCAACGCAGACCAGCGTATCAAATCTAAACACACAGGCTTGCTGTCCAAAAGCCTTGACAGCAATCCTCATGCTAGGCTGAATGCTCACATTCCCACATATTTAAAACATTATGAAAGAGTCTCTTGATTCCCTTACGCTTTCATTAAACCTTTATCGCTACGACTGCACATGGCTGCTGAAAGCAGCAACAGTACATGGAAGGGAGCTGACCTTCACGAGCTCCAAGTAGAACTCTCAGCTCCTTAAGATGAACAGGATTAGACAACAAAAAAACCTGACCTTTCAATGGACCCCCCCGCAGTCTACTCATCCCCAGACAACTGGATTAGAATCTGAGGCAGACACTTCGGTTGGGAGGATTACATTGTATTTTCAAATTTAATTTAGAAAAAAAAAAAAAAAAAAAAGAGAGAGAATTAAAAAGAACAAAAATCACATCTTAACACTGTCAAAGAGGTGGGTGGTTTGCATACATACAGAATATAAGGTTATTAAATTGTTACAGAGGAACAGGCTCTAACTTTTTAGGTCAAAATGTATTGATTTGCACAAACTTTGGACAGATTTGGACTTGTTTACTTGCCAATACAAGTGTATCTAATACCCCTAGCTGTAAGTGTTTAAACCCCCCCCCACCCCCGTCTATAAAGCAGGACTTAAAAAATTCCACTCATGTACTGCATGCAGATTAACAGTTTTCTTTTCAAGGGTGCAATCTCAAACTGCCAAGCAGCTCGCTTGTTTTCTCTACAATACCTCAGGGTCAGAAGGCAGCTCTTCTGGTCCCGCCAGTGCACAGCATGTCGTGTTCCACCTGCCAGGAGTGCTGTAAGCCAAACGGAAGCTAGTCTGAAGTGGGGGGCTATGGAGTAGGGCTGCAATGAAGGGTACACAGACCTGTGTCTCTTTTTACTCCCCGATACCAAGGTGTAATAACGACAACATTAAAACAAGCTTTGCATTAGCAGCAAGTACATCTCAATAATATTAAACTGTAGCAACTATTCTTCTCAGGAACTAAATAGGAAAGAATACATAACACCTTTTATGTATCCATTAATAATAATAACCATGTGGCTTCCAATACAGAATGCTTTGTCTACATTTATTGCGCAGTTAATGTATTGTGAGTGTTGTACCCCAGAAAACAGACTAAAAACAGTAAATTATTTTATTTTAATGAAGTAGATTAACTAAGAAAAAGCATGCACTCCAAAATGCGCAAGTACAAAGTGCAAAATGAAATCAGTATGAGAAAAACATTCCTCACAATGCTTTGCTTGGATGCCATGTTAATATTTACGTTCATTTATCAGTTCGGATTTGGAGGACTGCACCTTTAAGTTTCGTTTTGTTCTACTGTGTTTGCCAGAGAGAGACCAGTGAACAATAAAGTTAGAAAAAAAAACAGATGTGACATAAAGGGATAAACAGGAAAAGCGAGAGAAAGAGCACTAAGATATACTCCTGGCACATACTTGTTTTTAACCAAAAAAAAATCCCAAACAGCAGAGGGGTTTTGAGACATTTCTTTCAATACAGCTTATGCAATGTTTGCTGTCAAGATGGCGAATGAAGAAATTAAAAGTTCTGTATCTGGATAACCTGAGCTGGAGGGAGGGGGTCGGACGGTGTTGAGTTTTCAAAATTAAAATGTGTTAGAGTATATTTTTTCTGTTTGAAACATATTCTTCCACAGCACTTCTCTTGCACCGTCTTGTACACTAGGTATTCAATACATATTTTACTGAGGCACTACAACCACTGTAGGTACCCCCACCCCCAGTGCTTTATCATAATAAGCCCTGCTCCATACACGCCAGCTGCACCATATAGGGTTGCTACGTATATTGATTTGGTAGTGGATTTGAATACAACTTTAAGTAATAAGCATTATAGAAATCAAAAGATCGAATTTTGCATGCAAGTGAAATTTAATGTATGATTTTCATTGTATTATTTTCAATAGTATTCCCACACTGTCAAATGGTTTCTGTTAACAGAATATTTTTTTTTTGTGCGTGAATGCCACCGGACAAACCTTCAACGGTTTACAGCTAACTCGATATTCTACTGCACAGTTCAAAGTGCTGCTTCTGTTTAGTAGCTGAACGTCAACAATTCCTTAACGTCTTCCGGTCTCCAGTTACTACCTCGTTCTTAATCAGCCATCGTACTTGAAAAATAAAATAAAAATGAAAGCGTGTAACACCGACGACAAAAACACACAACATGTCCGGTAGAGTGTCACGTGGGATGCTGACTTTCAATCCACGGCCACTATAGCGCTTCAGTGCCGGCATAGCCTTTCACACAGGAGTTGTGATGCTTCAGTGCCGTCTCTTTACCACCTCACGAGGTGGTTCAGAGATGGTACAAAATGACGGCTCTGTGACGGCATAGGCAATTCACACAGACCAAAATGCAGCATCAGTGCCGGTTCTGAGCCATCATAACTCGTCTGTGTGAAAGGGGTATTAGACTGCCTAGTGTTAAAATCAGGGTGTGTGAAACCAGCCGATAGTATTTAAATATCATTTTAAAACACATACAGCTAGGAGTACTGGATACGTTATATGAGCCAGTAAAATAACTCGTTCAAATCTCAATGAACTCTATGCAAGCCAATCCCATATACAATAGCAATCTCTATACTACTATTTTGACCTAATGAGTTCATTTCACATTTTTTTAGTAGCCTATGGGAAAACTCATGACAGCAGGTGATACTGTTACCATCGTTATTCAGCCACGTATCACCTGACTCAAAGTTTTAATTTCAGTACTTGAAGGCATCCAACAGGTATTTCCATTACCATGCTATTACAAGTTTTCATACTTGAATTCACCCTTAACTAAGAGAAAAACTGAAGGGTAATAAATCACCCACACCCATGGCGGCTACTACTTCACAGCACGTTAACCGTTTCTGCACTGGCAAGCACTCTCTCATCATAACATCCAAGCTTTACAAGCTGCTGACAAGACCCAGAAAAATCAAATCCAAACAAACTCAGTTTTACTGTAAAACCAGTTAACATGACATTCACCATGCATCCGGAAATGAATACAACACAGATCATGGAGACTAGAGGTCCAATGGTTCATTTTACTTGATTAAATCATGTTGCGATGGAGGTGTGTATCCTGACCAAAAGCACTACGGCCACCAAAAGTTTTTTTTATGAATGATGATTACATGTGTTGTACAGTATAGTTGGCATGAACACACAAATTAGGTTTTGAGTTTAAACAAAATAATCCATCACTGGTGACCATTTGAGTGTACTACACATCACACAAAGAAGTCTATCAGAACCATGGTATGGTGCTTCACGTTGTAAAATGTCACCCTTATTGTTTCATAACCTCAGTGTTTGTTAACTGGCCCTAAAAAGTGTTATAGCCATGGAGACGTGTATTTATCATGAAGTTGAGGGCATGAAAACCATGTAACAGACTACTTTTTCCAAAGCGTGTGCAAAGTAACAATGCTTTTGTTGCTTTGCACATACTTGTACAGACATACCACATAATTTTGCATAATCTGATTTTTTTCTGTGCATAATTCCCTGGGGTGGAAGTTTACTCTTCCAGCAATGTGAACTGCTGCACTGAGTTCCCATTCGACCGTTCAGAAAACCAGGCCTCGGTCGATGAAATAATCTTTGCTGACAAACGAAACAGCTGTTGACATTATGAACATTGAACCAATGTGTTCATAGGGCCTGCTGTAAATTGAAGACGGCCCTGCCTCCCCCCCCCCCCCCCCTAGCCACATGTATACAAACTGCTGAGGGGATCATCTCTATTCAGAAAGCGTCCATCCTGCTTCACTGGAGATGTGTCATTCCAACAGCTATGAAAGACACACTCATTGGGACACCTGAAAAGATTATTAAGGGAGTCCTGGTATAGACTGAATCTATTATAAAACATACATGCCATGTTTAACCCTACATGTGTGTGGGGTAGATCATCCTCATCATCCATAACTAGTACTGTGCTATTGCTGGGCACATACCCTACGAAGGGGAGAAGAAAGCTCACACAAAACGATTACAAATCTGAAGGCTAACTGTGTCTATTTCAAAGGATTTGATAAAGTTAGACTGAAAGAGAAACTGACAAATCTATAAAAGTCAAAACACTAATGAAACGCGTTTACATAAGGGGGTAACATACATCTATTGCAATGTGAGGGCACTTAAGTACGTAGTGGAAACTGGACAGTTTGGCTCTCATTCAACATTCACTGCAAGTTGAGTGGTATGGAGTATATAAGTGGAGAAGATTAAAAATGAGATATCGTGTTCAATAGGAGACAGACATAATCTGTTCATGAGGCTGCATGGTTTTCTAATCATATTACAGCTATAAGATTCCACCATCTAATATGACAGAATACAAGATTCCAGAAAGATCTATATTATATTATTATTATTATTATTTAGGACTTGCACCTAACCTCGATTTACCAAAATGCAAAAAAAGGATAATACATTCAGCAAGCCAAAAAAATACATACGGTGTTACTGGAAAGATGAAGCGTCTTTTAATGAGACACCACATGCAACGTATTACCATACAATGCAATCCATTGTGAGGTTTAATAAAAGTGTGACATTTGTTTAAATGAACCATTTTAATCTGTTAAAGTAAGGTTGTGACCTTTCTGGATCATACCCAGGATCCCTTGCTATTTTAAATGTTGTCATGACAACCACATGATTTGGTAGTCTACATATGCCTGCATACAATTAATGTTATACATTAGATCTGCAACTTAGTTTGGAAAATTCCCACCAACGTGATATATCTTCTTTAAGTAATCCAAGCACGAGAAGTGGAAGGTTTCAATAATGCTTCGTCTGCATCTAGGACAAGCATGCAAAACTATATTCTAAAGATTTACTCCAACTCACTTGCAATAGTAATATTTTGTTACATAAATAAAATGTCCTTGCATTCTTTGAATATTGTAATCGATACATAATTCATATTTTAAAATCAAAAACGAGCGAGTACAAATTGATCCCCCCACCAAAAAAAAAAGCTGACATCTGCAGTTAACAGTATGAGGTTATATTTCGTTTGTGGTTTTGCATGCAATTGCATTCATAAGATGTTTTACAATTGTACAAGATCCTCTACTGCAGAAGATGTTATTGTTGGTTACAACTGGCTGCTATCGCGCAATTCATCTTCAATCTGACAGAACTATCACATTGTGTTCCAAGAGACTTTTCTAATCTTAGCTGGAACACAATTTGCTTTCCAGCCTGAGGGTTTAGGCCAAGATACGATAACCAGGGAAAGCCGGTGACCCCTGTGTGACCCCTTTGCCCCTTAAGAAAACATTGTGTTTCTGGGAATCCAAAGCCTAAAAAGTTGCAAGGATATTGTCATGAGATTTTTTTTTTTTTTTTTTTTTTTTTTTTAAGTAATTGCATAAAATAAATGAAATAAGCAGACTCTACCTCTTCAATCTTTACCTTTACCTCTTCAATATTTCTGGTTGCAACTTGTGTAAAGCACTGATGTAACCAATAAAGTCAGCAGGCAGGTATGTCTAAGTGCTGTCAAATGTTAATTTGAAAAAGCATTTAGGTATTTTTATATGTTTAAAAGGTAAAATAAACATTGTTTGGTTCAGTTTTGTTTCTCACACAGACTAGAGGACAAGGCGGGGATGTTGCCAGCCTCAAATCAGTTCCTCTTAATTGTACCACCCGCCTGTGTTCAGCTCCATTACAGTAATAATTGGTCATTAAAAAGTGGACGCCCCCACACTCACGTCTTCGTTCTTACTTAATTGGGGAAGTGTTGTGAAGAGAAATGAATTGCTTTGTTCTGTTGATTGGCATCTGGTTGCTAAGCTTCTTCTTCACTAACTAGACATGTTTGATTATCTTGTTATTTTGTAATTGTATCTCTTAAAATTGTGCTGTCTAATTTAAAACAATAATAAATTGTCTGGAATTGAGGATGCATGGATAGTTGCTTTTGAAAGATAATACCAAACAGTTAGAAAGTCAAATTATGATCCCCCTTGCTTTTTATCCATACATTTTATCCATACATTTTATATATATATGTATTTTAGATAATATCTTTTTTGGGTGCAGTGCAGTTTTTATGTGAATTGTGATACCCTGTTACATGTATTGCACTTAAATTGCTTTGTTTAGCTCTTAAATAAACCACTCACCCTGTCGGCTTGTGATTTACTGGGACATCCTCTGCGGGGAATAAAAACCATATACCACAAACAATCATCTATCGGCTTATATATATATATATATATATATATATATATATATATATATATATATATATATATATATATATATATATATATATATACACACACACACACACACACACACACACTGCAAGGCAGCAGTAATACTATGTACTCTCAAATACAAAATGTATTATACAACTGATTTATGTACAATGTAATGAACTAAATGTAAATGTTGTTTCTGTATTCAATAAAAAATAACAATTTAAAAAAAAAAAAAAAACACCAAAATAAAGACATTTCAGTCAGAGCTACAGGGAGAGGAGACTGGACCACAAAGGTTAATTCCATAAGCATATCTAGGGAAAACAAGAAATGAAGTCCTTAAATAAAAGACAGATGGGAACCTCTTGCCTATATATTTGTCAAAGAATATTCCTTTTTAGTACTTCATTCTGTAAGCACTTTGTGGGTTTTCCCCTCTTCAAATGTTTATCTTGGTTTTCACAATGCTCATATGCTTTGTATGGTATAATTAGGGCTTCTGATTTTCAGTGTTTTACCCCAACTTTTATACTCTGCTTTATGAATTCAGTTGATACCGGTTAAGGCATGTATCTCAAAATCACAACTGAGAAACGTTCTGGTAGTAAAATTGATTTCATTTACTGGTTTTGTCTGTAAAACATTTTTAAAAATTGGCCAAGTCTTAATTTAATTACAAGCAGAACGTACAAACGGGTTAATAAGCAATGTGTTAATAAGCAACTAATCTTTATTAAAGCTGGACTCACTTTACTGCAATTGTTACCCGTAACTGTATTTACATTAATAAAGATGAGTCACTTCTGCTTTGAAATGAAAAAGAAAAACTTCTGATTTAAAAGCCCATTTAGTGGTTTCACAGAACAAAAAAAAACCTGGAAATTAAATCAATTTTACGATGAACGCGTTTCTCAGTTGTGATTGAGATATACGAATGGCTTAACAGGTAGAATTTTTTAAAAGGAGAGTAGAAAAGGTCGGGGTAAAACACCGAAAATCAGAAGCCTTCGGTATATTATAAAAAATGAGTTTCCATCTGGTTATTGGATTCATGTTTGATTAAACTAAGAGCAATGCCATCCCGTTTTTAATTAGGTTACAGGAATCCTTTTATCATTCCCTTTCCTTGCAGTCTACATGTGCTGCTGACAGGTTTTGGTGGAACAAAGGGCACACTTAGCAATTAGATAAGTTAACTGACATCAGGACTCATGCAAGGTTACATCCAGTACATATTCTAGAAAAACAGGCGTGGTTATTACTTATGTAAGCATTAATTTTGCAAAACATGTTTAGTTGCAAAGTCAGTTAGTCAGGACACTAGTAGAAATAAGAGCTAGTTCCTGGTTAGAATTCAAAAGAGAAGTTTAGGAGTGTTGTCTTTGGTAAATCAACAGCATACTGTAGCAACAGGCAAACTATGCAGATACCAAATACAGTGTTTAGAATGCAGTGATTAACTTGTCCATTTTAGCATGATCTTTTCAACCTCACTGCTTGAAAACACTAAAACTGTTGCACACAAGACTCAGCAGCTACCATAACCAACAACAAACCAGTCAGCTAGGAATCCACCAAAACAAATAAAAATGATTCTGTCAAGTTTCGCAACGATGTCACTACACAGCCACTCCCCCTATTGATCTTTCAGTGCGCAAAGACAGTTCTCTGTCAGGTCCAATCAACCGCCACTCAAAGTTATTAAAAGCAAGTGCACACCGGTCATGGAAAAGGTGAAGACACGTTTGCATGCTTCAGCAGACTCACAATTGTCTGGCTCTGTGGAAGAAAGGAAAACAAGCTTCACACTTCACTCTTAACTGAAGCTGTTACACCCGGAGGGCTGTGGTCGAACAGCTCTTTACAAAGCAGACAGCATGCCTTCCAGATGGAGAGAAAGACGTTGCATCATTTTATCACGCTGGCTTCAAAAGCACATCTTCAACAGAGGACAACCCGACAAAGAAAGGTCATCTATTCCAAAGGCACAAGTTTGGAAGTACTATGATCTGATTATCAAGATAGTAGGCAAAATATTAAAAAGGTGTTGTGTTTTTCTCATTTAATAGGGTATTTACAATATTCTCCTGTGTAAAGACATTACTTTACTTTTTTTTTTTTTTAAACAAAAATCAGACAATTATGGTCATATGACTTAGTGGATCTTTTAACTCCAGGTTTGGTATTGAAACAAAGAAATAGAAGAAGCAGTCTGCTGGCATTGATAGCAAGTGTGGCAAATTATGATCTAAAAACGAAACAGTAAAATCACACAAGACACACAGTCAAATAAAACAGGTAATAAAATAAAAATATATTAGGAAAGTGTAGATCTTAAAGTTTAATGCAAATACAAGTTGTGCAGCCCTAACCAGAGTAATCATTTTTAAACTTCTCTCGGTTCAATTTGGAACACGCATCAGATTCCCACACTTGTAGCACCAGATCCAACTAACCAGCCTTAAGTCTGGCTTACAAGGAAGCACTGATAAATTCCTATAACTGTAACAAATATTAGATTGTTATTTTATTTAATCTTTTGTGCTTTAGATCTCAAATTAAGTTGTTGCAAAACTAATTTTAACTGTTTCTTTAATTTTCAATGTTCTTTAATTTAGTTGCATTTCGAAAAATAAAATGGTTCCCTCACTTAACGACGAGTCATTCTGTTATTGAAAGAGTCTGTTAGTCCATTACTAAGGATTTTTAGAGTTCCACTTC